>NC_091517.1:17889475-18194444 GCF_041682495.2 Bombus fervidus
ACGATTAAATCAAGGACTCAAAGGCAAATCTAAACTGAATCTTCTAAAAATTAATGTACCATCCTTAATCAACATTGTTTATTTCTTAAAGATTTAATAATTAGTTATGAGCGGAGTAGAAATTTTTATACTGAGGTAACAACCTCCGATAAAGATTGGAGCAACTAATATATATATATATGTATATATATATATCTTTTTTTCGAAATGTAATAATTATGCAGGAGTGTAAGCGTACTGTAAATAATGTATTATAAAAAGAAAATAGTATTAAAAGATAGCAACACTTCGGTAGATGCATGGTCGAAAAGTTGAGTATGACGCGAATGATGTATGATAATATGCATTAATTTTTCTAATGATAATCTTTTACAAGAAGAAATACTTCGTATATCGATAGACTAGCATGGTGGTCATATCATATTTTCTTTGCATTGTACAATAATTAAATGACTAATGGTAAAGTGAATGAGTAAAACTTCTACATTATCGCTTATGTTACGACATTATTTATGTAGCCCTGAGAAACATTCCATGCATTTACAGAAGGTATCAGTTTAATCAATACAATTGTATTCATTATATTCTGATAGAAGATTATTCCATCGATTAATTTTGGATGTACGTATTGAGTTTTTGTCCGTTGTATGTTACGAATGAATTAAAATGTTAAATATACATTACCATGACTTGATGCAAATATCTTATTTTTATGATTACCATTAAGTCGACTTTGAGTGAGCTTTCAACATTGGCATAATATTAACTAATCGCAAAATTATACTCTATGACTTAAATAAGATAGGAAATATGTGTGTATATGTATTTATACATATATATCGTTAAAGTAGTAGGTGAAATATATACAAATATTATCGCTAGTTTTTAGTATCTGTATCTTATTGAATTCTTTTACTTTTTTTTTTTTTAATTAAAGGAAACTCACGACTTATAAGTATGCACTGGTATTTCAAAAAATAAACGAGGCAATCATAACATCGTTCGATTTGTATCGGTAAATTTGAACATTACCTTTTATTAAAATTTCTGTAATCCGTTGACATACAGATGTATGATATTTTTTTCGTTTGCTTGTTTTGCTATTGACACTTATTGTTTTCGATTTATCATATACTTTGGTAATCTGCGTACACAATATATGCACTTTTATTGTTCTTATAATAACTTTCACGGAGACTTTCGCAAATGGATGCTATTTCCATATTGACTGCTATCTCGATGGAATATCAGGGCTCCAATCCAAACGTAGATTATTACCCTGGCTTTAAACACAGGAATAAAATTGTGTTTCTAGAAGAAAAACATTAGATCGTTCACTTGACAAGTTTGAACGGTTTTTGCGAATGAAGTGAACTAGAGAAGTTAGTATATGACTTGGAACAAAGTCTATTCTCAAAAAGTAGCGACGAACATGCGTGGTACAATTATCGGTGCTCGATGATCGTCTAGTTTCACAACTCTACACAGTAGAGTATTTATGTAGACATCGCTGAAAATAGTACACCTTAACATCAAGTAGAAATATTCATAGAACGCGCATACGAATGTATACAAGTCTTGTATTTTGTACCAATGTGTTAGTTTACGCACGTCATATATTTTACACACTGTACTTCACCCCATCCCTCCCTGCCCTGCCCCAATCCCATCTATGCACTAAACATTTTCACACTTTGTCAATCCTTCTTTTAAATGTGACCGCTCTGTCGATAGAGTGCTCCTTTAATTCATTCTGTTCCAATTGTTAATTAATATTTAGCTAAAGCCATCCTTTTCTTCGTTCACCTAAAATTCGGGACCGTGCCAGAGGCGCTTGTCTCGCGTCCCATCGTGTTATAATTTATTATTAAAGATTATTTATTCAGCACTGTCCCAGCACTGTTCACACTACATGGATCTTCCCAGGAACAGTTCGTGTATAATACATGTTTAATAATTATCAATATTAAATCCGCCAATTTCGCTTCTTCTTTCACTACATATGTTCATTCGTTCGCGTGCCTTTTACATTAAACGTTAGTTTCTTTGCTCTTTTTTTGTTCTTTTCCTTAAACGTAGATCAGAGCGTATCTCAGCACACTCCTCCTCCATTGCCTCGTCGTCTAACTACGCAATGATTCGCTAACGCTGGATAGCGCGTGCCTGGATCAGTTCTTAATGGAATTCTCTTTCTCTTGATGCTTGATCGTCACCGTCAACTTTGTCTCCGGCGGTCGAAAAGCGGTCGCGTATGGGAAGTATTTGTGACATTTCGTCATGTAGTCGGCGATTGTAGAGTCGCAATGGCCAAAGTCACCATTGCGCAACGATTCCAATACTTTTGTACAATTCTGTAGTGTTACACCTTCGAGATCATCAATGTTTGTGGCGAGGGAGAGAGCTTTTGTTTGAGCGGACGGGTCCAGGACGTACAACATCCTCGCACCCTGAAGCAAATGCGGCAGTGAGTTTCGATTCTTTTTTAGGAATTCCGCGTTCAATTGAGTGGGCGTTGAAGTCGAGTAGATTCCTGCAGTTTGTCGCTTTACTACCTCGCCTACTGGTCCTTCAGACGGCGAGCGGTTAGTATGCAACATGAAGCGTACCAGGCACGTGTGGAGGTCCGGATTGTTAGGATCTAGACCATGCGCACGTTTTATCGACCTTAACATTAACAACGTACGACCTGCAAAAGGCGTTTGATTTTTTAAATGAAATCTAACAGTAAAATCCATTGCTTTAAAAATCAATGATTATTTGCAACTATTATTATTAATCTTTTTCTTCAACAAGAATGTTACAAATGATTTGTATCGCCAATGATGTATCATACTACGTACCTTTACGAATGTATATTTCAAATGCCATAAGGTGCGTCTCTATTCTGTTCGATGCCAAGTCTTGCAGTGGTTGTAAAAATTTGATTGCTTGCTCGAGAGGATCCTCAACCTGAAAATAATAGTTCGAATCAAATTTCATATTATCTCGAGGACATTAACTCGTCGAATTTACACGATTTACTGACCCTCTCCAATTTCTCTGGTATAAGTTCATCTAGCGTAGGCTGTTCTAAATCGGGATCGGTCTGTTGCCGCGACTTATTGTGCTGTTCCCTCTTTTCTTGGGCTTGGGCAGCCTGTTGTCGTTCCAGCTCAGCCTTTCTACGTTGTTTCCTTTGCTTGTTTCTCAATTTCTTCAGTTCTGATGGCGCTAGATTTTCTGTAAGATGAAAACGAAAACAAGTTGTTAACATACAAAATTACGATGGTAATAATATTATCGATAAATTGAGTTGCTATGATTGAACGAAATATAAGTCCAGTGATAAACTTGATAAACCGTCATTACATGATACATCAACGATGTCGAAGACTATTCTTGTCATTGGAAATTCATTTGCAGAGAATTTCATCAATTCTTAGAAATTACACTCATTAGGAATTCCCTTAATTCAACACTCCTGTCTATAGGCAAAGAATCGGAATGCTAATACATCGTACACTAATTGAAAGATCTAAACTCATTCAATTACCCTAAGGCTGAAAACACGAGTTTGTTCAACGGTTTATTCAATAACTAGTTTACGAGCCGCCTTGTACCTTTTTTCCAGCGAGCGCACGTAAATTGCGTCTAACAGCAGAAATTCCCCTGTTGTCCTGAATTTTCAAGTACCGTAATATCATCGTAATTGCAGCAATGATAAATACGTGAACGCTGAAACTGTCCCCGACGCGATTTCGACACGCACACCACTTTTACCGGCGCGAGCTCGCCCGAGCTGTGTCGAACCAAGGTCAAGCGGTTCCGTCGCGCGGCAAAAGCGATTCCGGTCGGTTTCGCAAAACGTTTTCTAACTTTTCCTCGCCTCTGGTCGTGGTCAGACCTACTGACAACCGTTTGTAGGTCTGGCATGCGTGCACGTGTCACGCGTGCACTGCAGTCACGTGCAGTCCCGCCGACACTACCCGTGAGAGATCGTAGCTTACCGGAGGGAAAGGTGGAACCTGTCCCTATCGCGATCGTGATCACGATCAACTTCCCGAATAAATTTTATAGTTTCAACGTTATAGTATGGGAGTGCTCCATTTATAAAAACGAAATATTAGTTGGCGATCGTGTCTTGTAAAATTTTGTCAGACCGTGCAAGAATTGAGTAAGACGGGCCCCGTGTCAGGAAGCTTCTTTCGAGATCGATTTTTCTATGAAAAAAAAAGAAAGAAAGAAAAGAATCGAAGGTAATTACGCAAACAACGTATAATTTTAATAAAAATATTCAAACAAGGATGCTCGAAGAGATGGTTGCAACATCGTGTTTATCGATAGGATCGGCGCTTCGTAACAGTTAGATTTCTGACGAAAACTTTTCTTTTCTAATTAGATGAAAATTTGCAACGAGTCCTGGCATCGATCACTCTGATTTATAATTAATCGTGGAAAGTACTGTTCGAAGCGGTCGAGAAGGTTCGAGTTTATTGCGCTAATTCCCCTACACTTAACTTGCTCAGTGGGCATTAACGGCTTAATTACCGTCCTATTAATGCAGTTTTATAACACGAAAATCACTTGCGCGCTTTCCAATTATGTAAGGAACAGTCAATGCGTTATTTGGACGCGGTAGAAAGAGAGACTGGCTCTATGCTTCGTAAATTCGTGACTACGTACGTATGATTTTTTGTTCTTTTCCTGTAGCCATCCAACGATCTTCATCTCGAGGTCTGATTATATTTGCAAACGATATCTAACGAAAGAAATTTTGGAAGCAAGTAGAAACGAAGAATATTCGATGGTCCAATCGCGTGATAAAATAGAAATAATAATATTTACGCAATATGTTATGCAGTTGTCCTTGGGACGATGTATCATTTCTTTTTTTTTTTTTTTTTTTATGTCTTTTGAGCATGATAACAAGCGATTATTATGAGATAGACGAGGAAGAAATTGACGAATTCGAGTATACGATCGATCTTAATTGTACACAATACATAGATGTTTGATTTATTCACCTTTGCTCGATCTCCACGATTTTGTTCGATTTCACCTTGGAGATGTAATTTGGCTTCCTTCCTTATATTCATTAAGCGTGTAAAAATAAAGATTATCATTGACTGTGTATTTAAAACACACATATTACACCACCGTCAGATTGTACAATCACGCACCGTGATAACGTGTTCTATGAAAACAATGGTTAAAACAGTGATGATGACGTCCAACGAGAACTCGACAACACGCGAATATTACGAGATAATGGAGAAAAAAATCAAAATGAGCTCGAAGATACGATCATAATCGTGCACGATAGAAGTTTGGTTTGTTCATCTTTGTTCGATCTCTTCGATCTTGTTCCATTCAATCTTGAGGATGTAATTCGGTTTCCTATTTTACATTTATCGATGACGATGTATTGAACGTATCCGAAACGTATCACGTCTCCAGCTTTAGGTTGCACAATCACACAAAATGATAACGTAATTTGTGCAAACAATGGTAAAAACGGAGACACAGAGGATAATTAGAGACTTTGACGTAATCAGTGCTTATTTCTATCTTTCTCTCTCGTCTTCATAAAATAGTCGACGAATAAATCTTATCGTGTGTCATTCTTAGTGTTTGGACATCATTCGTGGTATTGCTGTCTTACAAAATCTCAATTTAACCCTCTTTTCCCACTATTTTCTACTCGTGTCTCATTTGTTATTCTCTTCCTACGAGTATGCTTCTATCAATATACAACGTTTCTATGTGTATATATATACACACACATGTGTGTCTATATCTTTCATTGGTTTTCAATAACAAGAAGAAAAATTACTTTTGCTTGTATCGTTGTCTGTATCTTTGATATACATTATCACTTCGAATCAATCACTTCAAAGAACAAAGACTGTACATAAAAAGTCTTCACGTGTCAAATTTGATTTACGCAATTCCATAAATGCGCCGCAAGGGCTATCCCTCGGACTTCTATTCCAAACAATCAATCATCTTATACCTACAATACATCTAACTCGTTTCAAAAGACTGGTATCGAACGGTCAGCGATTTTAATTGGTCTGAGTGGCGCGGGAAAATATCGTCGGCAATTAGGGACCGGTATGCGGCTGACAGGCGAGGAATTTTTCATCCTTGACAAAGGGGGACCTTGCCAGCGTGCATTACGACCGCGTTGCGGAATGTGGAGCAACAGGCGGTACCAGCACGCAACGACGTTTATGCAAATCTCATCCCCCATCGATTACCACAGTGTGATCATTAGATCGTGGATTTTTATGCAAATTCCTATTTTTGTAAACGCAACTAAAGAAATTCTACCCTAAATCATTTTCTCGCAACTCCAAAATAATTGCGAGTAGATCGCGGATTTTTATGCGTTTATACAAATTTGAAGATACAAAAATTTATAGAATACACATTTAATACTCGAAATTATAAAGAAGAATATTCGTTAAAATATTTGGTAGGCGAAATGGATCTCTGCTGAGGTTCTACAATTTCTTAAATTACGTTGGTAAAGATATTTGAATTTGCATAGATATCTGCGATTAAATTATAACCAATACCTTGGACATTTCATACGTTTCTGCGTACGAATACTTTGCACTTTTTAATCTTCCTACAGGCTCATAAATATACGCGTTGACACGGCGTTGTTAATCGAGGAAATCGATCTGAATCGCGATTTCCTGCTATGGGCAACGCCTCGAAAATTCGATTTTATCGACGAGACCCTCTTTCCATTACGAAAGTGGTGACGTTGTAGAGGAGCACCGTAATTGCACGTCGAATTCCGACGCAAATGGCGCATGCTGGCCCTCGCGGTTCCACGATCGATGATTTCTATTTGGATCGCGTCTGAATTTCACACGATTCTGGTAGCGATAGAAAGTAAGCGCGAGTATTTGTGTTCGGCAGTTTCATTCGTGTTTGCATCGTCACGCCCTTTGTTTCCTACGTGATCGTATTTTTGTATTTTTAGCGCTATGCCGAGTATTTTTATCGTAGCCTTTAACATTACTTTTCATCTTTTTCGTTTTGCAACCTCCTTAAAATATTTTTCTGTATCTACAGTAAGTGTAGAAATGACAATTAATTTCGGTAAAAACCTTGTCGAACATTGTTTATTTAAAACATTTTATCAAATAAAAGATATTTACAAATTTTCCAAAACTTTCAGATTGAATTTCATAAAGAAATATTTATTTATACCTTTCGCGAAGATATTGAGAAATACTCAAGAACAAGCGAAAAATATGCGCAATAAGTATTCGTACCTGAACCTGAAATTATATACAGTACAGTTAGCCAATGTAAGTTCAAAATGAAAATAATCTCTAGTTTTCGTCGCAAATAAAAATCTCAACGCTTCTTTCTTTCTTGCCTTACAAGTTCCGTCTTCAAGTATCTGGCTTATTCTTAAATCAGGTCACTTCGATAAACCGATAAACCTCAATCCCATCTTAGAAATAGGTCGCCGATCAACCCAAACGGCACGCGCTGTCCAAAACTTAACGTCCCCCATTTGTCGTCCGTACGAAACGTCCTCGTCAGCGTTTTAAAAATACGTGCACTGACGTCGGGGTTTCGTTTTGCATAAAACGCATCTGACGCGTGCAACGGATCCAGGTTTCCTAGGTGAAATAATTACGGTTAGGTAAGACGCTGCAAGCAAGTAGTGCAAATGACGGGGGCGGCAAGGTTGGTGGATACAAAAAGGCAGTGCGTCTCGCTTAAATCGCCGTCATTAAATCGCTGGGAGAGAAACAACGAGAGAACGGCGAATAAAAATGTTCAAATGACGCTTTTATCTTCGTAATCGAGTACGCAGAAGTGCAGCTGTTATTTCGATTTAACTAGCCACACGCTGTCGCAAACATGCGCCCACGAGCGTCCTCAACGAGCCATTTTTGTTTCTTCCTTCGGTTTCCTAGCGTATCGACTTTTGCTAATCGACGTCGCAGGGGACCGCGATAAAACTCAATAAATTCAACTATATCCGGAATAAAGGGAAAAGTCGAATGATTTCGAAATGTCTATATTTGCAGTAGCTTGTTATTTTTTAATGCAACGATGCACTCTATAATGCAACAGTTGCGGTTCTTTTTCAATGGAATTATACACGTTTTCCTTCTAGGCACGTTATTCCTTTCGTACATTCTATCCGAACACTCTTAATGAACGTATTAGAAATGCTCGAAATTTGACAGTTACAAAAGTTTTTGATTAAAAGATGACTCGATTTTTAACACTTTCGTATTAAATTGTTCGATACCGATATACCAATAGATCAATAGCATATCAAATAACGATAAAATATATCGGCATATATCAATATGTCAAACGGAGGAATAAATTTAATAGTGATTGAAATCGATCGTTACGCTTCCAAGAAATCCACGCAATCGGCGATGTATTGACCATTGAATATTAATTCGCACGTTGTCTAGTATGCGGTACTGCTAGCCTCGATGTATTCAGTCAATCTAACGGACAACGAAGGCAATAAATAGTTAGATTTTTGCCGCGGGAAGACGCGCTGCTGCCTTCCTTCGTTTCCTCGCGCCCTTTGCACGCGTATAATCGCATCATGTCGCAATGAAGTTTTCCTTCGTTCGGTGAAAGTCGAACGCGGAAATGGATAAACGATACTGGTAATCTGTTGCTCAATACTCGCTAAAGGAATAACGTTGATGAAGTTACAACGAGTGAGCGAAGAATAAAGCTTTAATTGATGTCATAGAGTAAAGGCAATTAACAGTATCGTGAAGTATCGTTTCCAGACATTGTATATTAGAGAGAGTAAAAATCGCCTTGAAAACTGATTAAGCACGTAGGAGAAATAATCGTTAATAGCAATTTTCTGAATTTATTTCCTTCTTTTTTTTTATTTTTTAATTGCGTTCTGCGTTGAAATTTCGAATGAATATCAAAGAAAGCTTACCTGAAACGAATAAAGAATATCTTTTATAAAGAGAAGAAGCTAAATCTAAGGGAAGCCAGTGAAAAGCTTTGTTCTCATCCGCGCTTAATTAGTTCTATACTTAACGCCATACAAACTACACATTTCATCCACTTGTCCAATAACGTTAAATTTATCGCGGTAATACGTTACGTAAGAAGTACTTTGCTTTGCCGTTCAATGGTTAATGGCCGCGTAGTTTTTCTTTCAGCTATTCATAACTCTGCTTGGTAGGAACGCGAGATATTTCTATCGAGTATTGAAAAACATAAAAGAAGATTATTAATTTGAAGTTATGCGGGGTTTCGAGTTGCGTAATTTCTACTGCAGCACTAAGTAGAGTCGAGCGGATACTTTCGTAGTGAATACGGGTACAAGCGGAAGTTCAAGAACGCACATACGGTCAACAATCGGAATGCACGCAACGATGCGGCAGGCTTGTCAGTGTCGAGGGGAATAGGTTGACAGAAATCCAGGTGAATTCAAAATGAAAACATTTCGTAACTGTACGTAGCGACTTTTACCTCTTTGCATCGAAACGATCGAGTTTTGTTCCGGGTCGACGTTTATTTCGAACGAACTTTGGCTTCTTCGAATTTTCTAGAGAACAAGCGTATCTCCCCGCTTGAAACTTACTTTAGAATAGAAAAATATGGCCTCTAGATAAAACGAAAAATCTATTACACGAGCAGATAAAATTGCATTGGAGCTCTTTGACTCAAGAACAAACTGACCATCGCGATTTCCTGTGTTTCGAACGTTATCAACTTCTCGAAATCTAATGGGACCAATTATTTATTACTGTACGTTACGAGACAATACCAGGATTATCGGTTATATGAAATTGAAAGCGGAGAAAGGTGTAAAACAAAACTTAACAACGAAATTTATTGGAACTACGTAATCGTGGTACGCAACAATGTATGTCTGTAAAAATCGTAAACAATATCGATCACACAAGAATACAGATTCAGGAAAAAACTAACAACAATGTAACTTTGAGATCCATTATGTTGCACAACGCTGATTGTATCTTAGACATAAATTGGACAATTGTTGTCGTACAATATTTAACAATAAATGCAGCTGCAATACTTGGAAGGCGTTACGTACGAGCAGAACCATCGATTACCTAATGTTGAGCTCAAAAGAGAATGTTATTTAAATTTAAAAGTAGTATCTAGATTTTAATGATTTTTTAAATTAATATCGCTCATGTGTGGCCACGTGTACGTTCGACTAATATCCAAGGAGAAAGCAAAAATGCTCGAAGATTAGACATAATAATAGTTCTCCGAAGTGCACAATGCCATGCCAGATACAATAGCCACAGACATTTCCATACGATTTCAATGACACGTGCTACTAGGAAATGTAGTGACAACAGTACGTGACGTTACGTTGATTGTCATTAATTGACAATACATATAGACTATGGATAGTTGAAGGTACGAAAGGGGATAGAAATTCAAAATTAAAGTAACGATTTTGTAATAAAAAATTTATCAATGTAGAAGTTCAGATTATAACTTGACGCTTAAATGAGAAAAAAGGCATCCACGCGACTAAATTCTCCTGCTTACGCAATGTTATTTTAGAAGCAACGCCCTCAACGTCATCACATTCTTTCTATGATACACGATATCCAGAAACTTAACAATCACGATACTCTATATATAATCGTAGAATATACGAGCGATTGATCAGCCTCAACTAAATAATAAAACAGTTAACAGAAAACTCTAATCGCAATACGATAATTCTTCAGTCTCGAATCATCATGTATCTCTGTCAATAACGTTATACTAAAGTGAAATAGAAATTACTCGACGATTAGAGACTACAGAAGAATCTTCCAGATCATACGACGTCGTCCTAGAAACAACTCTCATCGATGTGTCTTCTCTCTACCAAGTACTTGAATAATACTAAGAAACGGCGACAGCAAGTAGTACACCATTAACAGACGATGCAGAAATTGTCGATTATACGAGTATGGTTCACGATTATAAGGAACGCAACGAGGAACGATAATGCTCCTCCATCAAAATGACGGTAATCGCTAAGAAAAAGTCGCGTCTCCTATGATCGTCGTTGCGACGCGTGCCGCCTCATGTTTTTTTCCATTTCGTAATCCATTACCATGGATATAGACTATTCATTTTTTCGTAGTAGAGCGTAGTTACAAGGTCTGACAAATTATGATGAAATTACCAGCGCCATTCGTCTTTAATAGCACGAGCCTCTCCTAGTTCCAGAGTTCGCATTCATGCAAAATTTTTCTATTCCTTTGTTTTAGAATTGTATAAATATTCACAGTCTAACGTTAATATTTATAGACGCGATGTCCATAAGAACATTTTCTCAACGAATCTGAAAAAATAATCATTGAAACATGATTATCCGTATTCATCTGAAAAAACCAAAAATATCGATGTCAAAGGATCACGGAGGGGTTACGTTGAACAAATTATCACGCAGAAATATTCGTGTAAATTAGCGAGAATTCGTTAACACGTGTTTACAGAGAGAATCAAACTCGAAGGAAAAACCGTGTATTCGATGACGTCGTTTCTTTTTCGCCGTGCGAAGTTGCTGGAACGTAAATGGATCGCTTGTAATTTCAATTAACGTTATCCAATGTCACGACTTTATTGAGTTATTAGACGAATAGAGATGCGTTTTCAATCAAATGCTCGACCGTGAGTAATCGCGGGATTTGTTGTTTATGCGCGTGTTCATTATGTAAGCGGCAACAGTACATTTCTGGTATTCGTGTACTATCTCATCCGTGTTGGCGGATATTTACGAGTTACGAGACTGTCTGATCGTGTCTGACAGAATTATTCGAAGAACGTGAAATGTAAAGTGTTTAGGGGAGGCGGTTCTCTAGCTGGGATAAGCGATCCTAATCTCCTGATTGTGGGTTAACTCAATTCTCGAGTCGATACGTTCGTGCAAGTGGTCGATTCATTGTGGTTTCTGCTTACCGTATTTACAAATGTTGCTTGTCATCGGTAAATCTTTTTATCGTGCAAATAAATTAATTGGTATTAAAGAATGGGTCAATTTTATGCTCCACCGATTTGTATGGTCGTAGAAAGTTAGTGAATTTTGTATATCTAGAAAAATTCAGTGGCTTGTACGATTTTTAAGAGAAAATTTTTTCGTACTTGAAAGCGAATATTTTACGGACTGAGTCATTTTATGTTATTTCTTAACGTTTCTTACTGTATTAGTTTGCAATTTGAGAATTGTTAGAGTTGCGAGTATATCGATGTTTTTTCTCGATTGCTGCAACGCTTAAGCAATCGTTTAAATAAAAATATAGAAAAGGTAGAAAATATTCCCAAGTGTAAATATCGAATGTTTTCACTAATCCTGATTCGACAATTTTTACGTAGATTTTTACAGAAATTACTCAAATATGGTATTTTTAGTGATGCACGAATAACAAACGATTTTTAGCGAAAAGAATGTTCATAACGATATAAACGAATTCGAAAAGAGCGACGGCAGTGCATACAAAAAGGACATAAGCCATGGGAAGCACAAAGGAACAATGAACGCCGAAACAGGTAACCGAGGAATCTAACCCTTGAAAGTCTGATGATAATCGTGATGACGTTCAAAGATTTATATTCGATCTACCGCGTTGACGTAACTTCAAAAGGGTATCCGACGCTTTTGCCAACACCACCAAAGGCATCGCCATTTTGCCGTGCTTTTACAGATATTATCCACAATATCGTAACAGCAATAAATAGCGCGATATGAAAAAGTAAACTCGTTCGATTTTAAAATTCATGGCGTCGATTCTCTTCTCTACTAAATCACGATTCTCGTTCATCGCCGTAATACGTTACCAATGCCCCCGTTTTTGCGAAGCCGACCGTTCGCGAGAAGAATGGGAGAAAGGTTAAATTCCTCCTAGAACCACGGGCGTGTGTAGCCAACGTACGTACATAAAAAGTAGAAGAAAAAAAGAAGAAAGAGAAGGACTAGATATGAAATATTTAAAAATCAAAACCGATGCACGCGCTCTGATAATAATTGCGACAATGTTCTTCGTATCTCGTCGGGTCATTGTATGCAGATCGAAGAACACGACTGGTATTCAGTGGGTTCAGTGGTATATTACGTATTCGAAGAGTATCGTGACCGTAATGGCGTGTATGAGGCGGCGAACAATTCGAACGCACCACTGACGAATGCATTGTCAACCGAAGCAACGACCGATCAAAGCGTATCGAGCATTCGAACGCCCAAACGATCGTGGCTTCGTTCGCTTCCACGAGAAAGCTGCGATCGATTATTCACATTCGCGGGTCGGTCAAGAACCGTGATTCATCATCGATCCGGACAGTTCCCGATGTTTTTGCGTACACGCGCCTTCACGCCGACTTTGCTCGATCGTTCGACGCGCTTCGATACGATATATCATGGTGCAACGATGTTAAATGATTTATAATTGATGTAGAAGCCACTGTGAGCTCGATAACTGTCGATCGATCTTTAACTATAAACACCGAGTGGAACAGACAGCGATACTATTGTCCTTAATTAAAATTTGAGGAGAGACGTCGTTGCTGCGTTTATATAACGATTCGAAACATGATTTTTCTAATGGCAGGGAATAGTTTATAAATATACAGGAAATCGTTGTAAGAAACATTGCTCGAAATAAGAAGGAAGTACGTTCGGAACGTAAGATGAATGAAACGTATGTAAGAAACGCTAGGCAAATTTCAACAATGGCTCGGTGCTATTGTGATTTTCATTCTGGCCAATTGTTCGCTTGCCCTCGAACAAATAGCCATAAGCGATTTCGTCGACTTGGAACAGTTACAACACGAATATATATGTAGCCAGTGACTTTACAATTTGAAAGTTCTCGGTTTCGATCGAGAACTTTAAAAAAGCTCTCCGGATAAAAATTCAAATTTTATAAAAACGTAATAAAGAGCACGCTAAATTGAGAAATTTATCTATTCTCAGAAGCTACAGAAACTATTCACCCCATTCTCAACTGTGCCATTTATTACTATACATTTATCCTATCCATTAAGCATGAGAAACATTTAAGAATAGAATCTTTTAGGCTGATCTATTTTCTGGCATGAAATTTTTAATGGAGACGATCCATGTTTAGAAGCGAAAAATGGAACCTTTCCACTATGACTGGATTGTCTTCGTACCGTCCTCCACGAAGCGATCAAAGTGCATCAATCCACTCGTAGACTATCCCCTTTCGGTCTGTGACGCAAATCGGAGCTGGATTCGTTCGCCTTTTTCTTCATCGATTCTCACTGATTCACTTCGACCTGCCACTCTTGTTTCATAACGAGCGCGAAACCGGTAAAAAATAGATTTCACGCGAAACGTGATTTCAGTGCCTGGGTCTCGTCTGCGCGTTGCATCAAATTTTGCAAATAGCAGCAAGCAATAAGTCCAGATATTATGAGTAAAGCAAGGTCCATCGTGGAAACACCTGTTTCGTGGATCGATCGGTCTTCGTCTCTTCGAGTTGTTTGAGACTGTTTGAAATTGTTTTACTTTTACTCTATTCCTGGCCGTTATGACGTAAGATGAAAATACATATAAGGATCGTCGTCGAATGAACGCGGACACTAAGCCAGCCTTGTCATCAAACTGCAATATCCTGGGCAAATAACAGGCAGTACGATACTTCTTATTATCTTCGCAATTATACATTCAAGTTGACGATGTATTATAACAATTTAAGCGATTGAGTGTTGTTTTAAACCAACACGCGCGTTAATAAGTAAAATACCTATTAACTAAAACGTGCAATCAGTGAAATTTGCCTATCTTTTACGTCAGAATATCCCATCTGCTTTTAAATTAAACGCAACCGTATCACATTCTTATCTGCAATTGCAATACGCTGACGCTTGGATCCCGTTTTGCCTGAAGCATCAATTGCTAAAACGTGCTACGATTTAACAATCGATCGAATTTATGATCCGTATCAAGCTCACCTTCCATCTCTACCATAGTCAGTACGTAAATCCCACCGCACCGTGACCTTTCCTCCCCTGACCATAGCGCAACTACAACTTCGATTGAAACCTCGGCGAACGATCTCACCAGCGTTCCATCGGAGATTTTTCTTCGGAGCTTTCCTCTCGTTTCGGGATCGGTGGATTTTGCCCGATAACCTGCCAGCGATATCATCGGTCGAGATATATCGTGGCCGACGACTCGCCCACGTTTCCCACTCGCGTTCTATATGTAGTGAAGGGTGTGTGCAAATGGTTACACGGAGCAAGTGCTAGGCGTGGCTCATAGAGGAGAAATAAGAAAGGGATCCGTGGTCTCTCTCTCTCTCTTTCTCTCTCGTGGCAATATCGACTGGAAAGGCCTTAACGTTGCCGCTGGAGCGACGCCACCGGAATGTTAACTTCCCATGGCGGGTTTCGTGATCGACGCACGAAAAGAAAAGGCCAGTTTCGACCGGGTCTCTCGCGGCAAGGCGAGCGTGATCGAATCCCGGATTCGCCGTGGCAAGGTCGTGATCCCCGACCATGTTAAGAGAGTGCATCGACGAGCCTTTTTTCAAATTCTATCAACAGGATGTCTTCGACGATCCTCCCTGCGCTTTGTCCTGCCTCCTTGCTTTCTTTTTCTTTACGTCCGTTTGAATATCATGCGTCAGACTTGGCCATCATTTCCATTGTATCCAAATTTTTCGGTTGAAAACAGTGTAGAAGCAGATACGAATCGCCCAGAAACTAAATTGATCGACTACGTGAATCGGGGAATAAAGAAGAACGTGTTAAATACCGTAATGGGAAAATTTACGATTGTTCATGTTATTCCCTTGCAATAAGTGAAGTTATAGACGTAAATCCTTAGTTTTTTGAGATGTTACGATACTAATCGTTTATTCAGCAATTATTTCTAAGTATATTGTATACGCTGGAGAGAAGTATGAAAAAATGGGAAACTTGTAATTGAATTGGGTAAAGTAACCGTTTGGAGAACGATCGCATTGGTTATGCGTGTTTAACGAATCGGCGGTGTTTCGGTAGAGAAATGAGTTAATCACCGCAATCCGGTGATTGTGCAACAAGCAATTGACAAGTAGTCATTAATTTAACTCTATCCTTTAAGTCTACTTACAAATAAGTGGAAACTATTTCTACCTGTGCAGCTATAAAGTATGCATACTCTTAGTTTTACACTTTCTTTCCTACAATTTTCACCTCGCACGTCTGAATGCCGCTGTATTCTTAATGAAACTGTTCTAGACCGTATATTGTACTGGAAGAGTGTTATAATTACAACATAAGTGACTAACTATGATTTCCATTATTACCAAAATCTTCCAATATCGTTTTATTACTTCTTTATTACTGGAGCAATGGAATTGAATTTCCGAGTAAGCAGCCTAGAAGGTCTTGTCAAAAGTCTCAACGAAAATGTTTCATGAAACGGAGGAGTCGTTCCGAGCGATATAACCGCGATATTCATGGCTCGCGCCATGAATTACCGCCACGTAACAGTTCCTTAGGCATTTTCGCTACAAAGGAACGCGAATACGAGAAATTGAATGACGAAACAGCGCCTGCATATTAATGTTCATTGCCCGTGGCTCAACATGCATTATAATCCAGACGGGAATGCAAAACACATTTCGTCCGAACTATTTCCAGCGTTTCACGAACGAAAAGTCCCGTCGCGATAAAATTCCTTACGAAACGATACGAACGAATACCGCTAATTCATAATCTCCACCTCTTGACGAGAAGCAAGAACTAGGTTCGATCTGTCGATGCTATTCTTAGGATACGGCGAATTTCAGAGAAACAGCGACGTAATGTTTCTTCGATTCTTCACTCGTCAAACAATGGTCGAGGATCTCGCGTATGTTACGAGAACACAGCGAAATAAACTTATTCGTGTTACAATTCGCGAAAGAGCAGCAAATAGGGAAAGAAAATGGCCTTAAATCTTCTCCAGTAGATCTTTGCTTTCTTGTGAACTTTCACTGTAACGATGATTCTTCGTGTTATATTTCCGTGAAATTCAATAGCGTTTTTTTAAAAAAATTCTCATATTTTGCGTCCCTTTAAATATCCTGTTTTTTATCGACTCGTATAGACTGTTTTAAGTCTTGATATTTTTCCCTCTTTACAGCATCGATGGCGTTGCGTGCTATTCGAACGAACTGCAAAGACGCGATTTCTTTCGGTTGACTAATATGGAAAACGTATAGATACCTAGACGTGAATAGGCAAATTCTACGAATAAGAACGCACGAATACGGAGATTTTACGCATAAAACGCACGAACAATTAAGGTTACGTTCACCAATAATCGCCGCCGTTGTACATTTTTTCTCTTCCTTCATTCTACATTTACTTCGAATGCAGCTATGACGTGCATCCGATATCTCGCGTTTCTCATAAAGAAATGCATTCGTATAAATTCAAGTTTTTACCGTGGAAAGCACAACGATTTACCTTTATAGGATACGAACGATTTCGATATCCAATGACTGGTAATTGGCTCGAAGTATTGGAAATTATTTTAGGTATTGCAGCGTTGTGAATTCAAAGTGAAAGAGGCCTTTGTGGAGATATTGCAGAGATATGAGATAATATTCTCAGAAGCTGTACTTATCAACTTCATAAATTTAAATGCAGAGAAAAGTGAGAATTATAAATATTATTTTCATAAATTCATTTCCTCTCACAATTATCCACATTCTATTTTTAATTATTGGTCACGGGAAATATTCCTCAATGATGTCGCCCGTTTCTCAACTATGAGATAAAAGAAATTCCTATGTATATAGTATGAAATACTTGATGCTATTGCATTTTTTCTCTGACAAATTTCATGTAATTTTAGAGATTTTCCTGCATTTTGGAGAATTTCCTACCATTTCCGATTTCCTTGTGTCTTCAGATTTTCCAAGAATCTCCAACCGAACGACAACGGTTTCACAATGATCACACGTATAGCAAGATACGCGTTAATAATGTAGGTAGCCCTTTCTCCGATTGTTTTCCAGGCGACAAGACCTGAAAGCTTGTCAACTCTCGCAGGAAGACAATAGGGCGGTTCGAGCGTAAAGATCGAGCGTGAACAAGCGCGGAAAACACCGAAAAGGAAAGGACGCGCGTCGAATCTCAACGAAATCGCGGCGAAAGCGACGGATGTTAGCGGTAATATGCAGTGGCGAGCAATGACACTTTCGCTAGTCGCTCTTCTTCTTCTATAGAAGGTCATTGTACGTGTAAAAATACAGACAACACGCTGACGGAATTCGTAATGAGCGATGGAACAAGAGCGGCCGCGTTTAAGTAAAATTTCTAATTCCGCGAGCGAAAGGGAAAATCGGTCGGAGGAAAGTTCCGCCGGCAATGCCGATGAATCGCAAAGCAGACACGCGTCACATCGTCCTTTTTCACGCAAATTCAGATCACAGCAGATGAGATTTGTTCTCAAGTTATCGAGAATATTGCCTTGACCGAATGATTCGCATAGTTCCTTGTGATCTTTAATTAAATCGTGACCTAGTTACAAGAAAATCAAATGATAATTCTTATTGACTGCTTGTACATGGAGTACATCGTGTGCTGTATCGAAATATCGATTACCTGTACAGTGAATAATTTTAAGACCGGTTACATTTCCTAATTTAAAAAAAAATATATATATATATATCAATTTTGATACAAGACGTATGCAACGGACACATATATCAAATGTTTCAATATGATTTTTGTATTTGATCTGAACGTTCTGTCGTAACTCTTCTTTTTTATACCGTACATGACACACGTTAATAAATATCTGTACTTATTCAATGATGGAACAATTTTGTAAGCTTTGTATACATGGCAAATACAATTTGTATCCTTCATCAGTGCACGGCTCGTGAACACTAATTCATTAAGTAAATGTCCTTGCTTCGTTAACTTGAGGCAAAGAGAAGTCAGCAAGGCGTATGTAATGCCGTTTGATTTTTTAAAAGCTTACGAGTATCCAAGTTGCCTTTCTTTATTCAGATTCTACGTCACGTTCCACTAAACGTACGAGACGTATCGATCTATCTCGTTATAGCTTGTTTTACGCAAGAATTTCCAAATTTGCATTAACACGACTGGACAAACACTATAAAACTGTTTTCGTAGATTCTTGTTTGCGATGAGATCCGTTTGCTTTAATCATTCTGTTATCGAACTCGCGTGTTTGTAAGCCTAGTTTTTATAGCAGCCGTATTTTATCACATTGTTCTTCGAAGATTTATTCGAAGAACTTCGTTCTTCCTATAAAAATTTTATACGGCTTATTTATAACGTTTGAGAAAAGAACTGTTAGATATTATTAAAGGGAACAGTGTGTTCAACTGCACGCAATCAGAAAATTACGCTCGCATCGAGATCTTCCATGCCGTCCCATTGTCGTTGACTCAATTACGGTCACGTTAAACGATTAGTTCTAATCGCAAACTAACGAACCACGAATTTCATAGTTATTATTCAACTACTAACAACCATCGTCTCGACGAACCTACGTCCTAACGACTAGTGTGCGAAAGATTTTTTCGTTATAACTATTCACACACGTTAGATTACATCGTTCAATTTCACCGATCAATTTGCATTTATAGCTTTCCCACTTATCCAATCCGAATACGTATATCAAAACTAGAAAAAATCAATTCTGAAATTGTTCTTATTCTCACTAGTAAGACGGACTGTAATGGAAGTTTACATGTTATTGTATACGATTCTACGCAACACAATCGCTGCTGTCGCGAGAAACAGCACGAGAACCTCGGAGTCTCTTCTGCCCCATCGTTCAAATCACCGGAACGAACGAGCAGAATTCCAAGAAAAAGAATGCAACTGCTCATCCCTATTTCGGTCACGTTCGTGTTGAATGATTGTACAAGCACCGGTATACTGTTCCAGAAAGTGAAAAAAAAAAAAAAAAAAAGGAAAAACGAAGCGACAGGGTATCTGCCCAAATTTCTACGTTCCAGATTGACAGAGAAAAGCAAAAACAAGAATGACGCAGTTAACTTGGTGACTTTATGGCGAGAAAAAGAAAGCTGAGACTTATGCAGTGAATTGTTACATCTCGCGACCAATTTTTTCAAAAATTATATTACTACAGATCCAAGGAGATATTATATCGTATTGTTGCTCATATTTATTTTCGAAACAAATTTTACCCGAGCTGGAATTAAACACAAATTCCTCTCATAATCTCAGCTGCGCGAAAATAAAACGTTTACTTCAAAACAAGAAGCGTACAACAGGAAGATACCGAAGAGTAACCGTTTAATATGTCTAATAACAAAGTAACATTATTTTTAAAAGCGTCGGCGTGTATTATAGCCGAGCGTACCACTACAGGATTAAAGGCCGTGACATCAAGCCACGCACCGGGGAACAACCTTTTCGCCGTGATCTTGAAATTAACCAGCCCGTCCCGGTTCTCAAGATACGCCACGATAAGTCGCCTGTGAGAAACAGCATTCTCGGCTTTTGTGCGAAATTGCGGGAAAATACGCTGGCGCGTAGACGCCTCGTGAGTTGGACGACAATGGGCGCGTGTCGTGGGGAAAGGAAAGAACTATCGAAACGACGGGAATACTGGACAGGTTTAATTAAGAGCTCGCGAACGTCGACATTTATCGCGTTCCATTGTTAGGACCGCTCGTCTCGAAATCATCGCGGTAATCGTTTGTCAGAAACTGGTAGATCAAGCGCCACGCGAGATCGTGTTAATGAGAGATTCGATTCCGAGGTGCACGGTCGTTTCTCATGAAATTACAACGAAGAAAATTTCTCGAGTTTCCCTGGGCATTATTCATACGAGAGAAGAAAATCAGGAAGTGTCGTATTATTCATGCAGAAAATTGGTCTCTCTCGGTTCGTGCGCGCTGACTGCGTTTCTGAGACGCACAGTGGCTAATTAAACATAATTAGAGAGGCTGATATGAATCTTAATAACGTCGAGACGTTGGCCGTGTTGTTGATTCGTAGACGTAGAGCTTTTCGAGAATCGATCGCGACAAATAAATGTAGTAAATTGATAAGGTACACGACGCTTCCTGCTTCCGTATTGGATATATCTGGATCGTTTAAGCGACGTTTAATTATTGTATAATAGTTCGGCCGTATCCTGAATGAAGCAATGAAACTCCGTTTAAACCATTAAAGACTAAGGCTGACGTAACGTTACAAATACTTCAGTTTCTTTAAATTTCATAAAATTGTAGGATATAGATGGAAAAAATAGTGACGAAGAAGGAAATATCAAGGGAATCTTTGAAATTCCTTTTCGTAGCCGGAACGTTGAAAAACAGAATTCGATAATGTAAATAAACCGAAAAAGAATTGAAAACGAAAGGTCGCGTTAACGCAACAACGATCCTTAATGCAGACTGTATTAATGGCGTCCCGAATAAACGTTATCAAAAATCTGACAACCGAATAAACGTATCGTCTGTTCTCTCTCGATCATCGCAAAAATTCCAAACCACGACCTTCCCAACCACTATGTTCATCTTTGATACTATCTCTACCACGAAAAAAATTTTGGGAAATATTTCGGGTGGCACAGCTTGGCGCCAGAATATCGGTAACGGCGGCGTGGCCGAGGAAGGTCACGACCATCGACGACCTTGATACCAAGAATCTCTTCCGATGACTCACTCACGCTAGACACACAGGTTCGAAATAAACACGCATCCTCATGCGGCCGGCGATCTTCTCGCGGGGATCGAACCGACTTCGGAACGTCCTTAGTTTCGTGTGTGCTGACTCAAAAGGTTCCTGGGAAAAACGTGAATGAACGATCAAGTCTTAAAAATAACCTCCTGACCGTTGCAGTCTGGCTAGCTACTGTTTCAGGATGTGCGTCACTCGATCGTTCGTCATAATCCGCGGCTCAACGATGCCGTCAGAGACCGAGAATACTATGTCATCGACGTCGGCATAGAAGATTGCATACAGGACGTGACGACACGAGAGGAATTGATGGATCATCGAGTGGAGCTGCGTGCGTTCCACCAAATATGGTCAGCGAGATCGGATCCTAAGATCGATAATGATGCAGCGGTTTTGACAAGCGGAGCTTGGAATTTTGAATGGATCGATTGCTGCAGAAATTCGACTGGTTCGATCTTATTTGGGGACGATGCACGGAGATATACCAAATATGGTATTGGGGAATGCGAATCCTCGTGTTACTGAATTATCCGAGGCGAGTAGAAATGCAAATGTACGAGCGTAGGATCGAAAGTCTGTTCTGTTTGATTGGGATGCAGTTTTTGGTCGTTGCATGAGGAATGAGTTTTTTCTCCTTTGTTTTTGCTCGCGACGTATCAAAACAGTATAAAAGAAGCATGCCTTACTTTGTTATGATCGTAAATTTCACGATCTTCGTGAGCAAGAGATTGTTGGAACTATGTCGAAAACATGCCGAAAACTTGTGCTTCATCGTCTATGGAAATATTAGACCGCCGGTAAATTATTCCAAATTATCTTAGATATCGGAATATCGATAGTAAAAATTATTTAGTGAAGATTTTTACATAATAGTTTCAAAAAAACTTCTTTAATATTAAAACTCGGTAGATTTCAAAGCAAGGCTTCTATCAATACCAAAAGCATTCGTTTTAAGTAAATAAATAAAAATGCCGAATATTTATCAAAAGAATTATCTCTCAGAGTTAATTTTGCGATAAAAACGTTCTAAACTCGGATCGCCGAGGTTTATATCAAATTTACGACAAAGTACGAATAAAACGTAGAAGTCTACTGATTTAAATACTCTCGAAAATTTTCCTCTTGCAGATATTTAAAATATAAGTCACAAACAGACGGAGAATGTTAGATCGAAAAGTATTAATAAATTTAACAAGAAATACAAAGCAAATATATATGAAGAAACTTAAATCGTTCTTGGGTCTAAAACGCGCTTCACACAAACGAAGATAAGAAGGAAAAAAACAATTCCATGTCGTTAATGATAATTCCTAGTCCTTACACAATGTGACGAACGGAAGTGGATAAATCACTTGTAACATCATCAGAGATCGCATTTTGCGTGATACGTTTGGTCTTCAAGTTCACGTCTGCGACGCTTCTTTTCACATTTACTTTTTATTTAAACGAATGTGATAAAAACATATTCAACTTTCTCCTCCTCTTCTTTCTACTCGTATCATTTATTTCTAGGGGAAAGGGTCCTAAGAGAACACAAACGTGCCGTACAATGTAGAAACAATAAATTTGAGAAACTCGAAATTCGACCGAACGAAAAAGGAACCGACCTTGTGGAATAATATACATAGATCGATCGTGCTCGTGATTCGGCATGATCGATGCTTATCAAAGGTGACGATGAAATTTCGTGGACGCGTATTAAACAAGTGGGCCAAACTTCCGCACACGTTCGTGTTTATTGCACGTGACTGGCATCGTGGAACATTTTTGCGCGCTCTTTCGCGTGCCGATATAGGTTCAAGCGCGTGCCATAAAAAAGAAAATTTGCACTGTCACGCGAATTGCAAGCACGTCGCCCCTAATCACTAATTATAAAACAATTTGTCTGAAGTTGCAGGAGTTAAACGGAAATTATTTACACTTGGTGTTGACAGAGCTGAAAAAAAGTTGGCGTGTTCTCGTTGCAATGTAAATTAACCTTTCTAGCGATCTAAATAAAGATTCATTTTTTCAATCCCTTCTCGACATTTTTATGAGTTTTAGAGTTTTACAATCCTGAGAATCTTTAACATAATGACTGTCACGTCAGACATATTTGGTTGATGCTCCGGCAAGGACCCATCGCTCATTGTTGAATTACTGGGTTATCATGTACAGGAATGATCACTACATGCGGTACAGTATTATTTCGCTCCATACGTCTACCGTGTACAAACATCTTTCAAAAGTTTCATCTTTCGTCTGTCGTACACACCGCGATAAAAGTTTCCTGATAATCTGTATGCCAAAAAAGTACACGCTGACCTGGAAACCTCGAGCATTATCAAAAGCAGCGATTGCAGACGCTTCAACAAACTTTGCTGTGTCTCGTTACCGTGCTTTCACGTTCGCACTATAAAAAGACCTGGCAATAAAGCGCGGAAGAAAAAGAAAAAGCGAAAGAAAGGGGAATAAACACACGACAGTTATCAGCCGAGATGAGTGGCCACGTCAATTAACATGCAACCAACGCGCGACTTACAATTCACGCGAGGTAATTCCTGAGTTGATCGTCGATAGATCCGAAGTGTCTGTTTCCGTGCTCGTTACCGCGGTGACACGATCGGTCGCCTAATAAGCGTACACCGCGGAATGTTGGGCGATTTTATGGATTCCAACGTGGTCCTTTGGAGATCGTGGCTGCTCGATTGAGACATTAACCCGCAACGGGCGAAAGAACGCGAGAGCCTAACGAGACACACGTAAGGATTTACGTAAAGGAGCGCAGCACGCGTCCCGCGACGTAACAGAGTTATTTTCGAACTCGCGAATCGCGAGCAAAAATCTCGCGCGCCGTCTCTACAGCCACGCGAACGAGAAGACCTGTTGCGAATACCTATTTCATAGAGTCACCGCGGAATCGATCGGTAAAAAGCAGGTTTTCCCAAGCTCGTTTCCGTTTACGACTGCGAACAAGCGATCGTATCGCGTTGCATCAGTGGTATTACGAAAAAATTATTTAATTGGACAACTTGATGGAAATATTGGTCGACGACGCGAGAATTCTTGCCTCAAATGGATTAGAATCCTGTTCCAAGTAACTTCTGTCGTATTGTTACTAATGATTAACCTCTACGATCTAACATCGCTATTGTGAATAGATCCATACAGAGGTTGTCGTAAGCATTTATTATATCAAGACACGACAAATTGTCAAATATTGGATGGATACGATGTATGACAATATTGTTCGATCATAGAGTATCAAGGGATTGTGAAAGAGTTAATTTGAAAACGTGATTTCCTGGGTGAATAACATTAAAAGTGTTTGGCAACACCGATAATCGAGGATTGAGAGTCATATCGTTAATGTGCCGATTCTTCAAAGGTAGATTGCTTACTCATCTTCGTCGATCAAAGGAATCTCTTCTATAATCAATTAGTACCTTTTGTCAGTAGATCGTACGACACGGAACATTAACAAAGCCTTCCATTCTGGTGACTGTATGAAATCACTGGATTAAATTCGAAATTTTCGATGACGAACTTAAATATTTGTAAAACTGGTTTTTACACTTTACGCAATTATAAGGCAAAGCTTGTGGATGGTTTAGATAATTTATAAAAAACTAGAACGAATGTTAAATCCTAATATTTGACGATCCTGAAATTGGCAAATGTGTCCTGGTTTCTTTACGAAGGCAGTTTCTAACGTTCCATTAACACGAATTAGCTTCGTTAGCGATCAGAATAACTACAATTGTAAATAGAAGATCTAGTTTGGTAACGGCGCGTTCACATGCTTGGAGGAAATCTAATCACAATGTTGACGAAAGACGGTGAAAAAGGACACAGTTTACACTCGAGAACCTCGAATATTATTAACACATATCGTGGCTGTCGCGTAAAAATACGAATTCCGTAGACTACCTGTCAAATGTCAGCGAAGCAGAAACAAAACGATACGTCACCCTATTTCTTAAACTTTTCTTCAAAACTTGTGTCCTTTCAAAAATAAAACGCACCAGCTGAATCCTCTAGACGTAATACAATATCCTACGACTTTTCCTCAAGGAAACTTCGATATTACTTTATTCCTGTAAGTTATTTTGTTTGTTTATATCATAACTCTTCCCTGACTCAAATAATCCTAATATAGAAGTACGCTAATCATTTCCGCGTTTCTTATATTTTCTGTTGTCCGATCGAAGCTACGCGATATTTTCTCGTTCCTTCGTTATAACATTTCAGACTAATGATCTCTCCTAATATATCTGCAACAAATTTAATTCTTCCATAGAAAATTCAAAATCGAAACTGCTTCGAATAATCGTAAGTTACTAAATTACCACTCGCAACAACATAAAAGGTCCCACTTCCAAATCATCGGGAACACTGAAGCCACAAAATCCGCCTCGGTGTAGGAGTAATTTCTAATCACTCATCGACGATGAGGAGGTGGAAAGCGCGGCGATTTTCCTATGATCGCGGTTTATTCCCGCCGCGTGGACCAATTCCAACGTGGTGAACGTGGGGAGAGGCGCGTATCGGGCGCAAAAAGGAAGGGTGGAAGAGGCGTGCAAGCGGAACAACGTGATCGCGTCTGGCGCGGCAGTCGTAGGAGAGCCTCGTGACACACACGATCCACTTGGTGTATCCCTTTTGCCGCGAGTAACACGGTCGTCCTCTTGCTGATTCGCGGATCGTATCACAACTATATACACATATACACGGTGTGCACGGCGTTGGGCCTCCTCCGGTTGTCTCGTGTCGCGCGTTGGAGAGTGGGACACTGGCGCAGGGCCAGTAGGATCCACCGATATAAAGATCTACGGTCACACGGGCCGGGAGGTTACTCGTTTCTTCATCGTCGTCCAAGTGCAGCAGGACAGTGAGTGATACAGCGCGGTGGCGAGCTGCTTTCCCGTGTTATGGGCTCATCTCCGTGATAACAAGTCCTATACATCAGTTCTATTGTATTCGTTTCGTTCGTACTCCTTCAAATTAATCGATTGAAATTAGTTGGAAAGACTATACCATATCGCGTGTGTAACTGGTTCGCGTAGATGAGCGCTGAGTAACGTCGAATCGAGGGAGATATACTGGAACAGTGGATCGGAGCTTAGAAGAAGATCGTGAGTCCGCTTTTTTCCTTTCAAATTCATCGTCAACCTCGTGCGACAACTGTGTGAGGTCTCAGTGAAATAAAGTTGTCTTTGATCGTCTTAATCGTTGATTTATAACGTTTAGATTTTTGTGAAGCAACGTAATAAAAGTACGTAGAATCGTTGACGCGTATTTTGGTATCGATCGAGAGAATTAGAACGACGTAATATCGTTTCGAAGTAAATGCTCTTTGGATATTACGACAATTACGATAAAGAAAGGCTAACGAAGACACGCGCGCCTGTTTTCTGGTACTCGAATTGGCGCGTCTTTGCGACTGCATACTGCTCAGGAAATTTATATAACGGACACGATCGGCATAGCTACTCGTGAATCATCGTCGAATAGCGGTTCACGTGTCGCGAGCCTACAACGAGCCAGGTAAAAGATCGGAGTCCTTGCATTTTCCGGCATGAATATTTATCGACAAGATTTTTTTCTTCTTTTTATCGAACGGACGTACACGATAATTGTTAGTCAGCAGGGGATAAATATCGTGCCGGAGGAACAAAGTCGTTGGCGATCGGTTTGTCGGTATGACCGGACGCGTAGAAACGACAGACGATAGAGAGAACCGGATCGTGAGACTCGCGTGTAATGAATGATCGATGCTGTGGCTAATATTATTCCAAACAGGCCGGAGTGCTTTCACAAATCGACGACGGAAAATATTCCCGTACAGCTTGTGACATTTAGACACGCGCGATAACATACCGTAGCTACCGATCGCCGACTACCGGTTGATCGAATTTATAGTACCTTTCTTCTTATCGGACGAACGAAAATGTCGTGACACTTCCGAGAAACAGGTTCGTTCGAACGCGTGGAATTATGCTCGACGGGATGTGGATTATTATTGTTCGTTGGAAGAGAGCAGACTCGTAGAAGGGGGAAACGTTTCTCCGATCCCCCAACGCGGAAGACTGTCGACCAGTCTAAAGAAAGAAATCGTACATCATGAAAATCTATAACGACACCTATGGAAAATCGAAGAAAAGGAAAACGATTCGTTCCGCTTGCAACGATTCTCACGTAGTCACGTCGCATTAGACGTCCACAGTATCCGGTCAGTTCCACGTACCGCGAAAGTTAAGATTTCCGGCAGATCGATCCGCGTATACGGCGAGGCCCTCGTCACGTGTCCGCTTAATTACAACGTAGATTCGTCATTAACACAGCGGAGATCGACGTGCTTCCTATTCGCCGTTAACCGGTAGCTTTCACTTTGACATAACTGCAACGACGAAAACGAAGGCAAAAACCGGCGACATATTTTTGAGAGGCTAGCGGGCAAATCGTGTCTAGATCGCGTAAAAATCGACTGGGGATATAATACGGAGAGATATATGGGAACATTTAGCGATTTGTAACGCGATATCTTGTATTAAATTTTTCTATAACTTTCGTTACACCTCTCTTCCTCAATGGTTTTCCAAATGTATCTTTTGACGCATACTTACGATGCTATTGTATCGTACTTTGGTACGTGTGAAAACTTTTATCGCTCGCTCTTGTTTTCTTGTCACATCGAAGGATTGATGGTCCTATTGAGAGATTGCGAAGGCATAATATACCACGTAGCTATAACCGCGAGTAGGCGGATCACGGATGAATGGTAAGTTGGGCTGCAAAGTATTCGGAGGATGCATACTTTGCTCCAAGATTAGATTCAGCTTGGAAGAATCATTAAAAGAATTTATGTAAATGTACCTTTTACGAGATTTTTATCGAATCATAATCGTGTTTCTATTATAAGAAATAAATAATTGGCTATTTAATTTCAAAACAAAATCTGCTACAATTCGCGATACATAATACGAAATTATTTCTAAACGATTAGGTACTTCTCGACTCTGTGTGTGTGTGTTTGTATTTCTAAAAAAAGTTCCTAAATAATTCATAGAATGCTATAAAACAGCGATTAACATAGAGATCAGATTCGCTAATGCAGAATACCCAAATCTTTGCCAGGATAAAAGATAATTCGAAAACGAAATAAATTTGTTTTTTATCACCAACCCATTTACGAAATATATTAATAATAAATAATTGAACAATGAAGATCTCCTCTGGTGACCAACACGATATTCATCGCTAAATGCGGATCAGAGGGCGTAGCACGGATTCAATTGGGCGCTCGTTCGTCTCGGTACCCTCGAATTAAGCGTGTCAGCCAATGTCCATTCGCCTATCGTTCAGCAATTAAATGGAATTGTGATAAACGATCGTGCTCGTTTCGCGATTATTAGCATCGTGAACTCCAGCAACATCGGTTGAGCAACGCGTCCTTGTTTCTTCAGCAGGTCTAAGATCGCCTCGCGCTAGACAGGGGCGGAGCAAATTACGATCTAGGAATCTAATTTCCTTCGAGTGTTCCTCCGAGTTATCGCATTTAGACCGAGACCACCGGATCAAGAAAAGTGTTATTTACGTTCAACGATCGACAGACACGTGCACGCGTCATGAAATAGAATCGTTGATCGGAGCACCGGAACCGCAACTATTTATCAAACTTGCGTAATTTTCCTTTCTGTCGAGTAAAAGAAAAATGCTATCCGCAGAGAGAAAGCGACAAAGCGTTTAGTAAATTGTGTTTCATGATTTAAACGGTTTATCACGGGGAATAAGGCGGAAACGTGTCTCCCAACGAATTCAAAGTTAGACCGAGAAATCGATTTAGTGTTTAATCGGATACAGCCCTTTCGGGTAAAATTCTAGATACATCTACGGCGCTTGTATAATACGATGAACATTCTATTGAAAATAATTAACGTTGAAGGCGTTAAAGATGAAATTCTTTTGCTTTTCTGGGAAGGGACAAACGCGAGCAAGCCCTTCGATGAATTACCTCGAAGCAATTCTATTAACGTCAATTTTGGCTGCGACAGCTTTGATAAAATGAGCCCGGTCTTCGAAGAAACTACGTGTTGCGTTTTACTCGAGCAAGGACTCTGTTATCTGATAAAAATGCCTAGAATAAAAGTCGACTGGGTAATAAATTGCGAAGCGAACGACCACGAGCGCATCGAGTCGACGATAAATTCTTGCGATCTGGAGTACGAGAGCTCGAGGAACGAAAAGAGGGACGCGACGAGTAAAAATATGTGACACGAACCTTGGCGTAACCTTCGTCGCGCGCTTTCCCTCTTGGTCCCTAATTGCGGCTATCAGAGTCGCGGGCGTGATATGACGACAAGCTCGGCAGGGTCGAGAGGAAACGTGGGAATGCGCGCAAAACGGAACACAGATCGAACACATCACAGAGAAACGATTCTCAGCCGCCGTCATCTGGCTGTGATTCATAGAATAACGTTATTAAAATTTATAAGTTAGTTAGAAACTAATGACTACAAGATATTACTAATCGTTTGTATTATTATCAAATTTTTGAATAGTCAAATTTTGTGAACTGCGTATAACGATAGAGCAAAGCTATGAGAAGAACCATGTAAAAAGTTTATTTCAAATTATTATACGACAACCATAAAACTTATGTAAGCAAAAGAAGATGAAGAAGATATCGAAATTACGTAAGCAAATTTTGCAAGGTTTATCGCGTTGTTTTATTGGGTCAAGGGATTTGTTACAATGGGCAAAGTTATGGTCGGTTCGCATAAAATATATCGCTAGGCACCACGCACTTGTTAACAGGCCAGGTGACGAATAATTGCGTTTTCCAGCCGTAACCAGTTGAATTATAACGCTCATTGACAGGACGTTTCAACTTACGCAGCATGAAGACCTTGGTCGAAACGAGGTTTATTAAATGTTAAAAATCACTGGACGTCCGACTAATCGGTGACTAATTGGAAGCTAACGGCTAATTGGTGGATATAACAGGCCTTGGGACCGATTTTTGCCTAAAACGGACGTTTTAACCAGGACGTCTACCTCATACGTGACGAAAGGTCATACATCAGAGCCGACTCTTTTCTCGAAATACGGTACCGGTTCGCGGTCCCTGCGTTTATTTCGAAGGCGAACAGGTGAGCGAACGAAGAGGAAAATTGTTCGCGTACATGCTGATGAAATTAGCGAAGCCGTGTTTATCGTAAGAATTACTGCCACAGAGGTCCATGGTTTGTCATTGCTTAGCTCATTGTCAGTAGCAGAGATTAGCGCGAAAATTATTCTCAAGCCAAGTCACGTTAAAAATAATTTAACCCTTTACGTTACAATCGACGTCAATGGACATTGATAACGTGCAAATTATTATTTCGTTTCTTTCGGATCGATAAAAAGTTGGAGAATAAATATAGCTGCGTGATGGCGCGAGTAATTTTCAAAGTATGAATGCTTTCCTTAAATTACTTGGAAAAATACACCGTTTCTATCGACGATCGAAACAGGTAACGCAGGAATAATTCAAGACTGGAGAAATCTGCATATCCTTGCACCGTGAAAAATTTCGTCATTTGTTTGCAATAATAAATCCAAAAAGGGGGATAAAAATCAAAACGAAAAATGACGATGTTCGCGCGATGGAAAAATTGGGCCGTTAACCTTGTCTGACCGGTACCTACAGCTTTTATAGTCGCAACAAAAACGTAAACCGGTATTGGTCGCATACGCTATATGCATTCTGATAAGCCTCCGTATAATGCGCGTCGGAATATCTTTAATAAAACGACATTTCTCCCTTTTGGTTAATCGTATTATGGAGAAAATCGCTTATAAACATTTCTCTTCTTTCTGGCGACAAATTGCCGAATGTAAATTAAAGATTCGGCATATTATTAAAGCTCCATTAAAACGCAACTATCGTAATTATGGAAGAAAAATTAAAAAAAAGGGTAAATCAATTTTTTCCTTATAAATATCCTGCAGTGTATATGTGAAAAAATTAAAGACATTTTGTGATATAAAATATTGATTTATAAATTAAAGCTATGATAGTGATGAAATAAACGTTGTCTAATTTCCATATTTCATATTTTACAATCAATAGAATAGAAGATATTCGACGACAAAAAAATTATCAAAACTGATTGTTTTTTTACAACCGTGATAGCGCCTCGAGCAAATCCTGTTCGTCAGAATCTACAGTCCTAAACAACAGAATGCTATACATGATGAGTCACGTACACATTATATCCGAATAGCTGTGTTCATCGAAACGGAGATGCGGCAGATACATCGCGTTCTCGCGTGTAATACACACTACCGTTAAAGGAGCCACGGGTGCCGAGGAGAGAAGAGAATAATCCAGTAGAGCCGCGGGATGAACGAGACGAGCATATTATGCAAGCGAGTTGCCTTGCAGTACAAGCCGGTCAATGCCAAGGTGTACAACTACGGTCGCTGATACTCGTCTCTGTTAGTCTCACGCCGGCAACCTCATCACCGATAACTTCGAAGCGAAAATCAACCTCGAATAAGTTCTTGAATCATTGATCGTCTGGATCGCGCGAAGGCGAATTAACGAGGCACTATGCCAGCTGGCCTCTCGAGTTGAAGATAAAGCAACTTGACGTGTAAGGATAGTCAAATTTTTCGAGGGACTTCATAACAAGAAAATTTCGAAACGAAGCGACGACCGACTTAGAGTCAAATGATTGAGTTCGAAAGGAAAAGAAACACTGAGCATTAAGCATTTAGAAAAGAGCATTAAGAAAAGAACTTGTATAAAAATGTTTCGGAAAATGAATGGAGGTCTGAATTTGTAATATAGCGGAATATTAATCGAACTTGGAAGAAGATTCGACGTGTACGCGCAGATCAATATTTTTGAAATTGTTTACATTCTTGCCGAGTAATTAATTCCAGAAATTTTAATAGATACGCGATACAAACTCATTAGCCAAATGTCTGGAATTCTTCGAGACGTCTATAAATATTTCGAAAGGCGAATGACGTCGGTTTATATGGAGGATTTTCAATTTTTACATGAAACTAAAATCATAAAACAAGAACTTGATGATTATTTAAATTAAATAGATATCACACAATTATTTAAATATCTTTATAAAAAAATTCGCTTGCAACACTTTTTCTGCAAAAAGTCCTTTTCTTTTCTAAAATTAGATTCCTCCATTTGAGAGATACTCCAATTTACTTTTAAACATCGTGACAAAAATAAGTCAAAGTCGACGCTGGATTCAGCTTTCACCGTTGCGTTACATAAATGCAAAGTCGCGAATAACGCGAATAGTCTGAAAATTTGGAAATCTGCGAAATTTCCTGCAGTTATCCTATTTCTTTGAACGTCGATGTTGAAAAAGAAAATTATGGAACGCTTTCCGTCTAACGTACATCATAAAATACGTGAATTGTACGCTTTGAGAACAAAAAGCATGAAAATAAACCAAACGAGACTAAATTCTAAGCAAAATCACAAAACGAAGAAAACAACTGTTCCTTTGGTGCAAGAAAAGGGAACACGTTCTATGTCAAAGGCGTGAGGTTGTCAAGAAATTATGACATAAAAAGAATCGACAGGTAGATGACGAAAGAAATCACAAATCTTGTCTTGTGGCGTGATAGACTGGTTCTTGATCAGTGCGACAGTGCAATGTAACAGACAATATATTTATGGGTCAATGACTTAGAAACCATAGATAAGTAATATGTTAATAGTTGGCGTAACATTGAATCGCACATGTTGTAACCATTATGTAGTTCCGATTCGATAAAAGCAAGTTACGTCTGTGGCCAAGTTTAGCTTAAACTCTAATTTCAATTTCAAATATTTACACTGGGAAACAACGATAAAAAAACGAAACTTAGATCTACCATCATCAGGTTATTTTCTTTTTCATTTATCTCATATCGATATATTTTTAACCACCAAGTAACATAATAGGCAGAATATTAGAAAGAATAGACATTTATCCTATTTTTCCTGTGTTCTTCGCGTTTGATTGCTCTAAAATATTCATCAGAGTGACAATTCCTCAAAATACTCGTGCATGATAACTATAGCTTAATAAGCTTAATTCCCTGATAGAGTGGACGAAGGAGGGTAAAGTCATTCTGTCATAACAGGAAGCATAGTTAAACGAGCGACGCGCCGAAAGTTGCTCGCAGGTGTTAGCACGGCGTTAAGGAATTAATGCTGCTCAGCGAGCACGACGCGAAACAAAAAGGAAAGTAGCTGAAAGCGTAAATCGAATTGGATAACGCGCGCGCGGGAGCCTTACGCGAGGCACGCGCGCTCGTCACACGAGCTATGCAACGTGTTGCCTCGGTATGGCTCTTTCTTTCTCTGTTCCTCGGCTTCTCACTCCTCATGGCGTTTCCGAGGTTTCAATCGAACGATATTTGATGGATAAATCGCTGTTGGAATCGGCTTCTGAACCGCACACAGCCTTTCACCGCCTCTGACGAACTGCCGCCGCGTCGTTCCCTCACCGCGATTCAATGCCATATCGTTGCACACGCTTTTGATGACCTGCATTCAAGGCCACGTGCTCGCGCGCGCCGTCAAACCGCGACCGAAAACGAGATCGATAGTGTGAACCTATAAAATTTCATTAATTTATATTTTTCTGACTGTAAGATTTCTATAGAGTGTCATCGAACTAACGACATAATTTTCAATGGGGTCAAATTGGAGACGTAAGTCGGACACGTATAATTTTTTCGTATGAAGGTTCATTTCCAAATATAATAACGTTGTCGCTATACTTCGTCGAATGTTATATCGAAGCTACCAAGGAAGTTATATGAATATCTTATCAAGAATTTACGTGAATCGCCATAACACCGAAGTCAATGCACGACAATACGTAAGCATCCGGTGACTGTCGAGTAAAGTCAGTGATCGTATCGAAATGATTAACACATCGTGCATTTGAGTTACATTTCCCAGTTTTCACAAACATTTTCAATAAATACGCTGTTTTATACGTGAACTTGCTCCCATACACAATGTGAAATAATGCGTTAACAATCTAAATATTGTGATAACAGTATCATTTCAAACGTGCTGCAGTATTGCACAGAATTGAAACAAACTAAAAAAATTAACTACGTACATTTGGCTATTCATTCCCATACCTACTTACATCTACAAAGACTATGATATTCTATGGTTACTCTAGACACTGAATTACAAACGTGACTTTACTACTAGCCGAGTACGCGACTTTCGTCGAGCTATTCGAAACGAAATCGCACGGATCTAGAATCGCACAGTGGCAGGACTAGAAAATCTGGCTTCGAGAAACGATATTACGGCGGGTTCGGTCGCAACGATAGCGTAACCGCACTTGCCACGCCACAGAGATCGTTCTTCTTACATCACGTTGCGAAAAGTCAACAATCCGCGTTGCGGAACGCGCGAAACCGCCCGGCGTACGACGTGTGTCAGTTTTACGATAGTTCGTCAAATCGATCGGCCCTTCGCGAGCACCGGGAGAAACGAAGCTTTTTCTTTCTGACTCGAAGGGCTTTCAATCCGTGACTAGTAGGATGAAATAAAAATCATCTCTACGGTGAATTTGAAATGTCGTATCTGAGCGGTTATGCTAATTATTTGTTTGAAATTTCGCATACGTTGCGCTTAACCTGTTGCCGAACTCCAGATAAATTATGAGTAAGTTAGCCTTCACGTTTAATCTATGATTTATTATTAAAGTCAAGAGGAATCTAAATTTTCATTGTTCTTGCAGAGTAGCGTGTTTTGAATTCAGCTGGAAATTCCTGATTAAATTAGATGAGAAGTAAATTCCTAAGAACGAATCTATTACATAAAAAGAATGTATCAGACCCATGCAAAACTATCGAGAAATTAAACTCATCACCCTGTTCTTAGAATTTCGTTTTATTCGAAGGTAGCGAATTATTAATATCAACGAACCGCGTCCACGCGACCACTGGCAATTTCTCAAGTCTGTAGGAAATTAATTTAGAATTCAATTAAGTAATCAGATCTGCTTACAACGAATTAACCCATCTCGTTAATGCCACAACTGTATTAAAACGTTTCTTAGTCCAATTCGCTGAAAGATGAAAACCGATTAATGAATCGATTAAAGCGTTCCAAGAAACACTTAACAAAGCATCTTACATTTCGATTGAAACTGATTTAAAAATCAGAACATTAAGTAAATCTATCAGAATGAAACTATCAGAGTGCCTTATCTATGATCGGTGACATCGTTGCCTGAACTAAAGAAAGCTTGATGCCGTAGTCCGATTTGCGTCATTTAAATCGCTTATCGAGTAAAAAGGCTGACAATGCGTGGTGCACGAAAGTGAAAGCCTTCGTTTCGAAATCGTTTTTCGTATAGCGATCTGAGCCAAGTGGATTCATGCTACCTGCCACCCGATCGAGGCGAACGTTCGACGAACAAGACGGTATCGCGATCCAGCAAAGAGGCGGCGATCGCGATCGCGTGAACCGTACGAATCTTAACTGGCAACGACTTCCTCCTTTCCAGCTGGACGTATCGCTTGAAAATGGCTCCACCTTTCGGAACAAACGTCCTTGAGCGAACCAGTGCACCGGGAAAGGTGATGAAAACCGGCCAGTCACGTGTACCATGCCGGCGCGAGCGGTTGTTCGCTAGCTTCGCCTTCTTGTCGCACGTTCCATTGATTTTCTGATCGATGTTTGTCCTGTTAAAGTGTCTGTGAACCGGGACAACACGTCAGACCGTTCGATAGAAGGAATAGAAAATGTTTTATTCGACTTTTACACCTAGAATACCGTGAATGCGTTAAATGGTTCAGAAGTACGTCTTCGTTCGTGTCTTTTTTTTTTTTTCACAAAGGAGAGTGAAACGAATGTTGTCAGTGGTCGTGTATTAGTTGGTGAGACGTTTGAAAGTGTTTCCCAAGGAAAAGTTAGACGATCGTGTCTCCAGGGACGTGACTGACCTTCGAAAGACGCGTTCTGGCGACAGGAGTCTTCCTCGTGGTAGAAGCAGGTCTTGCGGTCGCGAGGAAAGCGAACAGCTGACGCGAGAACAGCAAATGCGTTTTAAATTAGCGGACTGCTGCATTCGTGCCGGACACCCGATCTCAAAGTCATTGCTTCCGAGGTGGAGAAAGCAAAATACACGCGATGGTTAGCTCTCGATCAGGACACGTTGAGCGAGCAATCGTCGGCATGCGGATTAGATTAATCATTATCTGTTCGAGCGTCAAATAGCTTCCCGAAGAAGATGATTTAAAAACAGAGACGGAATTAAATAAAGCCGATTTCCATGCCGAGGAATTCCTTGATTCCGTCACGTTTTCGTTCCGTTTCGATTAAAAAGCCGCTCGCCGAGAGAAATCGCTGGCACTCGTGGTAAAGTATCATCGCGTGTGCGTGTGTGCTCGTTCTCCGTTTGAAAAACCTGCGTTCCCCTCGGAAGAAGCGCATTATTGCGTGTGGCAACTCGATTACACACCATTCACGACGTCCTGCTGAACGATTATCGTCCAGATTCGCGACCGCTCCGGAAACCGAGAGAAAGGTACTCTTTTATTCCCCGCAACATGCTATCAGTGTATTTGATAGTTTAAAAAGACGTTTCCGATATAACAGTCTCGCGGAGAACAGTGAAATCTTGAACCGACGGTGGTATTTTTTCAATATTTTCTAACAGACGAGTGTCTTTTTAATACGTTTTATAAATATTTTTTATAAGTTGCAAGTTTTTTATATCGGACGTTTTTTTAATAGCCTTAAGGATTTTCTTAAAACCAAGTGTCCTTTTTCCTTCCTTGGATCAGTTTGAAAAGATAAATTAGTTTCATCGGTGTTCTACCATATTAACATTTTCCAATTACGAAACTCTTCAACACTCACTAACTTCTCTCTAACTCGTCCCTCAAACAATGTCCAAGCCATCAATTACTCTCCCAATACCTCATTCAAGGACTATCGTCGTCATTCCATTTACAAAGGACCGTAAACAGCTAATTGCCAACATTACCATTATCATTCATCGTAATAAGAACAAAAACTGCAGCTTCATTATCCTTTTTACCGACGGCAATAAATCACAAAGCTCAATTAACTTCGTTTCAAACATCCTTCGACTTTCCTTCCCGCGAACGCATTCAAAGATCCGCAGGGATACGGATAAAAATAAAAAGCAGTAAATTCAGTTTCTTGTCGACAACGACAAAGTTACTTCCGCGATATCGACGACTCTGACGTTGGCCGTGGCTAAGGCAACGTGCGCTAGGCGAATGCAGAAACGTGAGCTTAGGTTTGTTATTCGGTTGCAAGCGATTACGAGCGTTGGTACTCCAGTGACCCGTGAATGTTTGTCGACCGCTCACCGACTGTTCACGAGGGAAAGGCGTGGTCCCCTCCGGTCCCACATTCCCATATTATTGCAATTCACGTAAATGGGCCTGACGAATTCGCCAATTTCAATCGTACGGTCTCGACGTTCCTCGAAAATTTAGCAACTGTTCGATGAGGGAACCTTTACTCAATTTCTCGCATTCCATTCTGCTGATTTTATCGAAATATATTTAGAAAACAGAAAAGTGAAAATTAACGGGGAGATTCCATTAAGGATAGGAAGAAATGTCGATTCTTCCACTGAGATCCTTGTCACGATTCTAAGAATATTATCTTCCTAATTTCATCGAACTCTTCTTTGGAAATTCTATCGATGATCCTAGGGGAAAGTTGCTTATTCTTTAAATTTACGAAATTTATACCGCATTACTGATTTCGTGGTACTGTATAGGAAAAGTATAATGTAAAATCGAAAGTTTGTACATGTAGATTCTCGTTCAAGCTCGTCATTCAGTCCGAAGAGTCTCCCGCGTATTTTAATATCAGTTTCTAATAACAGGAATTATTATTTCCATGCAATAGTTGAGAAAATGTTGCCGTTTCAATGGGGAAAGCAAAGTTACTCCCGTGGAACGGAAACACCTCCACAGAATAAACTTATACTTTCGTTGCGCCAGGTAGCAGTCACCGTATGCCTTGCGACGAACAACTCGACGAGAACTGCTCTAAAAGACACATGACGTGATTACAAGATTGAACGGTATTATCAAAATTACCGTACGATATACATCGCGACTGTAAATATAATTCACATGATCGTAGTCAAGCCTCATTAAGTAATTCATACGAAACAGTCGCTTTGATTTTTCTTGGGAGACATACATATATCGTATTTACGCAATAAAATACCGATCCTACGAAAGAAAGATGCCAATGCTATATGAACATGCTAGATTATAACATTTAGATATTAAGATACCGAAGATACTGTTTCATAGATATTAAAGTAAAAATAATGAATACCATTTACATCACACTGAACGAAACGTAAAGAGTTACTTAATTTCCGTTGCAGATGATGCAGAGAAGACTTCCTGTGCGAAAGCTCCTCTTGGTAGTAGTGTTAGCAACCTGCTTGTCGATCGTGACATCATCATCGAGCAGGGAGAGACGGAATGTCGGTGCGGACGAACCTAGTCATGGAGCAGACAGGACGCACACACCAGCCGGTCGTAGTTTCAAGTCATCGACCAGCAGAGACAACGAGATAACTACGGAAGCCGGAAGGAAAGTGTCGCACAAACTGATTGGAGGCCACTTGCGAGCGGATGCGAAGCAAGAAACGTTCTGGGATGACGGTATCCTCTTATCGTCTGCTGGAAACGGGAGGGAGACGAAGGCTAATCGTAAAGACGAGGATGACGAGAAGAAAACTCTCTCTCAACAAGTGAAAGAAGGAAAATACGGTCTAATACAGAACGAAATCTACGGAAGTCAACCTAAACGACCGGGAATAATCAGTTACTTAGGCAATCCGGAAGTACCAAAGGACACGATCGACAATTTAGGTGGTCTCGATGAGGATGAAATTTGGTTAGCCGAGAATCACGTATTAGTGTTGAGAGGAGGGAAATTTCCTGGCCATGAGACGCCGCAAGCCAATGGAGACAGCACGCCGACCTGGCCACCGATCGACAATTACAAAGCACCCAGGAGACAGGTCAAGATACCATCCAAGCCAAAGGTACCGCCGCCCTTTCCCATTCAACTCACAGAGGGCGGCCCGATACAGATTATCGGGCCGAATGGCACCAAGGAGATCGGCAATGCCACCGTTGACTACAGAAAGGATCCTTTATTTACCAAGGGATTACTATCGGAGGATGGTCCACTCTTCGCTGTTATAGCCAACGGGACTATCGTAATGTCCGATACGAATTCAAAGAACGCATCTTCGGAGGAAGAAAATTCAAGCGTAAAGAGTAAGGACGATAAGACAGATACCGTACCACCTGGCAGTTTTCCACCCTTCTATCACGCAATTCCACCTGGTGCAGTATTCGTGCCACCACCGAATAATCAGTCGGAGTATGACGAAGAAGATCAGTCTATTTACTATCCACCGCCATACAGTTTCCAATATCAGCAAGATAATACGACAGCTGTGCCACCGGGTCCTCTGGTTCCAGGAATTATACTTCCACCACCGCCGGACTTCTTCTCTGCTCTCGAGGACAAGAAGACCACGACGAAGAAGTACACGAAGCGACCAGAAACTACACCCGTACCAAGACCCAGGCCTACCTATCTACCACCTAGGAAATTAACTACGAAGCAATACAAGAGTTCCACTACAGTGCCAAACCTAACGCAAACCATAAAATCCAGGACGTCCATCGGTATGTCGAGTGTTACGAAGACGTACGGTCGAACAAGGTATAAAAATTTTACGGAGAAAAATTTCACCACCAAGCCCAACGTAAGGACAGTCCCTTATATAGAAATTACGACATCGACGCCGGACAAATCGACTACGCTTGATAACCCAGAATTCTACAACATCGGTTCGTTAACACAAAATCACGTAACCAATCAAGAAAATATACAGGAGAAGAATGAAGCGTGGTCGCGTCTAGTAACCAGTAAAACGATTCCGATAGTGACGTACTACACGTCCACGCAGTCCACCTTGGAAAGACCTGTGGAAGTAACGCCGGCCTCGATAAAGAGTATTATTACCACTAGCAACCCGGAACGATCGCCCAGCCAGGCTTCTTACTACTTTTACGAAGAATCTCACGAACCACCTTTTCACACCACTCCAAATTCGATTTATTACAAGACTACCACCGAATCGCCTTTTTACGAAACCGTGACGCAACCACGAGCCGAGGAAAAGAAAAAGCAGTATTACAACGTGGAGGCAATTCCGTCGCGAGAAACATCGAAGGACTACAGTATCAAGTTTATCGGCTCTCCGGTGAAAAATTCCGCGCCCATTCGCTACAGTGACACGACAGTCACGCAAAGCTCACCGAAGTACGAGAGCGGCTCGACGAGAACTCAGGGTCAACGAATGTTACTTGATCACGCGCCTCTTTACTATCAAGCCATATCTGCTCGTCCAGCTGTCTCTGTGCAGCCCTATTACACCACCTCAAAGCCACAGGCTTATTACAGGCAAGAGGTGAAATCAAAGCCGATTTATCAGTACAGTTTCGAAGCAGCGGACTACTCGAAGCATGGAAATCAAAGACAACAGTACGAGCAAGATCAAACTAACGTATTTAACGAGTATCAGAATGTTAAAGTCAATGGAAGGTATAGTAATCATCGATACGATTACGAGAATGAATCAGTGCCTCAGAAGAGAGTCAGGCCGCAACCGTATAAGAATCAACAGCCGATCTATCCTTCGACGACAGCGCATTCAGCGATAAGTACCACGGACAATCCTCAACATGCTTATTATACTCAACAGGATGAGAAGTTCCTGGATGATGTCACGAAGGAGTATTTCACCATCTTTGGCAAGAAGATACCGCATAAGGGTATACCGAGCACGACTCCCATGTATTCAAAGACGAACAGTATTACCGAAAGACCGGATTACGTGAATACCTATGTGGAGAATTACGACACCCCCGAATCACCTGTGTATAAGACACCTAAGGTTAAAGTGCATTACGGAGACCAATCTCAGAGACCATACTCCCTCAAAGACGACATTCTTGTCAACTACAGGCGACCTCTGCCTCCTATTAATCCCGACAGTGAATTCATCACGGTGGTCGATCCAAACCAACAACAGCCACCCAATTATAGAATACCCAACAGGGATGACCAACCCTTGGCAGCGATCCGCGCTTATCCACCGCAGCCACTCGTGAGTCCAAGAAACGGCCCACCCACCAACTACGTACCGGTCGTGGAATCTCCGGAAGAGCTGGACGACACGTATCCTCAGTTACCCATATCGTTGGAAGACGACATCAAAGTGAACTACCGCCACCCTCGACCTACCATAAATCCAGACGCCGAATTCATCGACCCGATTCCAGTGCAAGAGAACCAGCCGGAGAAGCCAAAGGCCTATTTCGCGTACAGATTGCCAGGCGATGGGGGTCACTTTTACTTCCTAACGCCGCAGGCGATCACGCAGAGGCCGGAGCAGAACGCCGGTCACCTCTACTCAAAGTCGAGAGGAACGAGGCTGCTAAGACGTCGACGGAGGCCAGACAACGTGTGATACGTGCACGCAACGAGGCAGCCGCACAATGCCATACCAATCATCGGGGACGCACGATGGAAATGCGTGTCATATGGAACGCGACGCGGAAATCAACCGTATATAGGACCGTAACCGTGTACCGTTATTAGGATATTTATTCTATGTGTAAATATATATACGGATATATCTTGTATGCGTAATGTACAATTAAGTTAGATGGTTATCGACGCCTTAGTTACGCTATATAAAATGCTTAATTTATGCGACCTAACTTCTCCCCTTCTCCTCCCCAACCCTGCTTTAGATTGATACAGATGCGATATTGTGTGTAACGCCGCTTGTGTGCGACGATAGGTATGCGCGAGTACTTTGAATGACCGTCATGTACTCGTGCGTTGTCTGTGATTAATGATCGATAGTAAATGCATACCGTGTACATATAGTTATGATTGACGATGTAGAGATTCAATTATAGAGCTTCCGAGTGCATTTTTCATAAACCGTATTACACGAAATATGTTATATTCGAACATAGAATAAACATTGCTTAGAAAGACAAAGTATCCTTCATTGTAAGCAAAATATTGATAAAAGCATGACATATTATTAGAAAAATCACATACATGGTGCTCACATTCGATTATAATATCGGTATTATTTTATGTTAATTCTTGTATGATACTCTACGAATTTTGTATTATTCGAGAAATTTATTGTAAATATATATGCGATGAATATAAGTGATGTTCTTAATGGATGGTATTATTATCGTAGGATTAAACTAGGTTGTAAAGTATCTTTTTTAAATAATACGTGACTTCCAATGTAATGACAAATGATTTTTAAGAAATCGATCGTTTAAAGTTGCATAAAAATAAATACCTATTTAAATCTAAAAAAATTCCAAGTACAATTTCATGAGCCCTTCCTTAGAAGCCATGGCAAAAATAAAGTAAAACCACACGAGCACTATACCCTTAATCATTGTTCACGAATATGTAGTAGATATAAACAACTCGGCGACAGTTAGTAGCTGATTGATAAAAATAAACGATGCAAGGAATGTAGACTTACCGGTGTCGATTTCTTGCGTCTGTGTCGGATCGGGCAATGGTTCATCGTGTAGTCGCAAATAAACCTCCATTGCACATTTTGCTGCTTTAAAATAAAATGGATGAGCTCGTAGCACGTCTTCTAACCTTAGAAGACCCACGTAAGACCTCAAGGTCATCTTTCTCATACAGTAGGTATGAAAGTCGAATTGATCTTCTATGATTTCAGAAAAGTGCTATAATTGATAGAAATCGTTTGAGAGCGGCTAATAATAAATTATTACTTGCAAATATAGGATGTTAAAACCTACCCTGTCAACTTCATGACATTTCTTTAATGCCTCCCCGTACTTTCCAAGGCGTTTGTAAGCATTAGCTGCTTCTGTCTGAATCCACATACATTGCATTTCATTTAGATTTTCCATGGCTAAAACCCCTTCCCTAGTAAACTTGCCACACGTTTCTTCCGCTTCTTTGATAAGATTTGCACGCAACATATACTTGGCACATTTAGAATTAATATATCGATCTGCTGTGTCTAATCCTTGCGCTTCGTCTAACCACTTATAAGCCTCTTGAACATTACCAGCATGCTAAGAATGTACACGCACAATTAATTACATTATTAAAGAAATATAAATATACATTACCAAAATCGAACACGGAATTTACCTTATAAATGCGGCCTTTGGTAACAAAAAGTTCTATAAGTGTAGGTGTGTGTTCTATGGCAGCATCAATTTCATTTAGCGCTTTTTCTGTAAGTCCAAGATGATCGTAATGTTGTGCTAAATAATAATAAGTCCATAACAGTGCCGAGGCTGGCTCTCGCGCATTGTCTTTCTCTTGATCGCTAAAATGCCCATGAGCTTTTAATGCTTCCTTGTATTCCAAAACCAAAGATTGTATAGTATCAACCTTCTGTTGATCGTTATATAGAGAACGAAGATTTACAAATAGGGGTGGTACACCTTTATGAAGACCTATGGTGTAAATAAAATATCAATAAGTAACTTAGACTCTTTGTAAAAATATTTTCAATAATCATAAATCGTACCTCTTCGTAAGTACCGATCTACTAGTGTTTTAAATTCATCCCCTAATGCATAATTTAATTGTAAGCGACGCGGCGCTAACGCTCGAGGAAACAATTCTTCGTATCTTTGGAGCATAGCTAATGTTTCTTCAGGTTTTGTGTGTCTTTCAGCCTCTGCTAGCCTAGCATAATAAGTTGTATTTTCAGGATTTATATTTAAAAGTTCTTTATAAACCTGTGCTGCTTCTGCATATTGTTTTAGTTGTAATCTTAATTTACCTAGAAAAAAAAAAAAAAAACAGGAAATTAGTTTTAAAAACATTATTGTAAAACACTTAGGATTAGTTTTCATAATTTAGTTGTAGAAATTTATAACATACCATATGTTTCTTTTACAGTAACTTTATCACAAATTTGATCACTATATTTGTCAAGATGTTTCAATGCTTGTTCACATTCCCCTGATTCCTGGATAACCATATTTTGGTACAATAGCAACTCACTGTGCTCATAATCATAACAAATCTGCAAATATTAAAGATATCCCAGTATTACATATTATAATATTATCAACATTAAAAAAAAAATTTAGACATTGCATTATTTAATGCAACATTTTTTCTTTTTACATAATATTAGAATACATACCATTGGGGAATTTCGAAACGTGTCCAAAATTTTAAGTGCTGTTTCATAGTCCTTTAATAAATGATATGATATAGCGAAACCAATCCATGAAGCACGCTGTGTAGGACGTAACATAAATAACTGATACCTTGTGTCCTAAAAAAAATATGGAAATAAATACTATTAAATAAAAATTAGGTTGATAATGAAATTAATGAAAAATAAACAAGAATAAAACAAATTATACATATATAATAAGTAGAAATAAGGTCCTTCATATTAAGGATTTACCTTATAGCCCTCCAGATCCCTCATCTGAATTTGAAGCAGCGATAAGTCCCTAAGAATTTGAATGTTATCCTTGTCCCATTTAAGGGCATTTCTATAGCACTTAATGGCTTCATCATATTTCTTATCCGAGCGTTGTAAAAGTCCATAAACGTGCCAACAAACATGAGATTGCAAATCATTCCTAAGACCTCTCCGGACATGATCGTATGCTTCTTCTTTGCGACCTAAGCAGTTCAGAGTGAGACCTTTCATTGCCAAGGTCTCTCCATGTTCACTAAATTTAGGGTTTGATAAAATTTGCTTTGCAAACTTTATCCCATTTTTATACTGTTTGTGTTCGTAACACCTCTGCAAGAAACATAAATACGTTTCATAGGATAAAACGTTTTCATGATTTCAATACTATGTACTTCAATAAACTGGCATTATAAAGTATCGTAAAAGATAAACAAAAAATCATGTTTTCATTCATAAGATCGATAAAATTTTTATGACCCGTGATTGCCAGTGAATTTTTCACAATTTTTCGAAGAGTGCTTCATCATTACAGCATGATGAATACTCTTATTAACCGGAGAGTGGGGTCCAAAACAGAGCGTTTTGATTACATATTACTCACCAGGATTCGTTTAAACAAGGCATTTTCTTTGGGTGGCAAGGGATTGCTGGAGGGCATTTTTGTATAAATACAAAAATATAGGGCCTTTTCCACCCGGTAAACTTAATTTTCACCACAAAACCTCGTGGCCACAAACGAAGAAGTCGATCTTCGATCACGTGATCATCTGCGACAATGCTGTTCCGCCGGAAGTTCTACATTCACGGTGCCGCACACTTTAATATATAATATAGCTTTTAGAAATTTATTAACAAGAATAATACTTTCTTCGCGTATGTTCGCGTTTATATTTCGTTATCTTTGATGCTTTCGATGATTTTACATATTTCGGAATTGCATGAAATACGCATTTCTAAATAATGATAACCAATGATACTTAAGAAGCATTTCTATGAAATTACAAATGTTATGAAGGATATGATATCGTTTGAATCGTACGCGATGAAAAATTTAGCTTTCTAATGTATACATATTATATCGAGGTCGTTTCTTAAATACATCCTATATGAATTACGTAAATATATTATAAATATGTTATAAAAACATTATTTATACTCCTTGGAATTTTCTATAACGTTAGGTGCAATTTACAAGTTGTTTACTCCATGATTGGTCTACTTCTAGAAACTAACCTTATATTTTGTATAATCACATGGTCTTTAAGTAAGAAGGCTTTTAAATTGCTTGAAGTAATGTAGTATACATAACTATAATAAATTAATTAATGTAGTATACATAAAGAATCATATTTATACTTTGTAGTACAATTTATATTTTGTAAATATAATTGTAATGTATATAGAGATAGTAATTTTTGTACAATGTAGATTTAATTTTATATCTTATAATTTCATAAGAGGTTATAAAACAATATCGCCGAACTGTTAACGAAAGATATTAATTTATAAAATATGTGTCCTCGGCTTTATATCTTTTAGAAATAAGTGATTTATGTACAGTAATTTATGCTTATGAATATTTGGTTATCAAAATTTGTATAAAGAGAATAACATGTCATTAATGTGTAGAAAGTTGTGCTTTTCTATTTTATCTGAGCACTTTGGAAAGATTGTGCAATCTGTGGCTGAAGATTTATTTAAACATGGTGCAAGACCAATAGGATTAATTCATCATGCAACGCATCTTCCTATAATAAAGGTATACATTAATTTATTTTAATTAATTTATTTCTCATTTATGATATATGTTTAATGTTGTTTTTAGATTAAAGAATCATTATGTGTTTTAATAAAACATGGTCTTGTTAAATACAATCAAACAGAAAAGGGGATGGAATATTCTTTAATTGTTGAAAATGTTTTACTTATTTTTCGTTACCCAAGGTAATATGTAATTTATATAACACGGATTGTGTTGCTTTTAATTCACAAATAAATGAAAATAAGAAAGATTCATATAGCTTAAATGTTTTAATTTTAATAGGTATATATTCTTTGTAAAAACAATGTGTGGTAATGAATGTGAAATGATTATTGAAGAAGTATTAATGCATGGATATATAACAGCTTCAGAAGCAATTGTGAAAACATATAAAAAGATTGAACAATCACCTTGTATGTAAATTTATAGTTTAAAATTTTAACTTAAAAATTAATTGTATATATTATATTGCAATAATTTTGATAAAAAATTTTGTTCTATTAACTATGTACTTGTATTTTTAGCTGATCTGCAACCATCAGTTTCAGTTTTAAAAGAGAAATTTGGATTACTTGTCAAAAACCAGTTTTTAATACGCAGTTTAGACACAATTGAAGAGAAAAATGAAAAATGTTATTTTACATTACCGGATTTGAATGTGGCTGCTATTACTAAAAGAATAGAAGGAAATGATATTGATTCTGGAGATAGTAAAATTTATTGGAAAGTTAATTTTGATCGTCTTACCCAAGACTTTAGGTAAGAACTACAAAACTATTGTGTACATAAAGCACATGAAAAATTTGCAATGTAATCTGTAGGGATCAAATTATTATATCAGCTATAAGCAGACGACTTGACGAAAATGCAGGAGTGTTGATGAGACAGTTATTGATTCTTATGTATTTACGGACAGCATCATGGGAATACACATCCAATCCAATACCTCTTACAGAAATAAAAGAAGCAGTTAGAAAAGTCGATTGTCCATTACTTATACAATATCTCGATCAATATTTACGTCTAATTGGTACGAACATTAGTTGTAAAATATATACTTGTAAACTGCCTAAGTATTTTGAAGAACATTGCATAATACTTAGCTAAATGTATTGTTTCAGAGGAAGATTCTAGTCAATTTTTAAAACGAGTTGGGGATTCGGGAGGTGGTCAATATAGCGTTAATATGAAAGAGGCGTTTAAACAATTAGCATGGACCACGTTAGAAAATATTGTAATGGAACGATTTGGTTCAAAAGCAGCTAGAATTTTTAGGTACGATATCGACTAATATCGATTTTAACATTGATTAACTTAAGTATCTTCGTTTTAATATACAGATTAGTGCGTAATAGGAAGTACATTGAACAGGAGCAAATTCAACAATTGGCGATGATTCCAGCAAAAGAAGCGAAGCATCTGACCTATACTCTCTTGCAAGAGAATTATTTACAAATTCAGGAAATAAAGAAGTCTGGAGTATCAGCTGCACCAATAAAAACATTTTTCCTGTTTCACATTGATTTAAATTTGGTTGTTCGTATGGAAGTGGAGCACTGTTATCATGCACTGTACAATACTATGCAAAGACGAGAGTATGAAGCAAGCAGCAATAAGCGGATGATCGATAAACAATTACGAATGCAAACCCTTACGACTAATTTGAAAGAACATGGTGCTAGCGAAGAGCAATTAGCAGAGGTGCATATAATTTTCATTATTGTATTATTTGTAATTATTCAGTAACAGATTAACTCCATTCAAATTGTTCACAGATTGCAGAAATGATGACACCGTCTGAGAAACAACAATTAGAAAAAGTTCAAAATAGAATTAAGAAATTAGGTATTACCGAATTGCAGATTGACGATACTTTGTTCCTATTGACAATGTATTTACGTTATCACTAAATAAAGACATATTCTTTTAAATATGTAAAACTGTGATAAATGTTAACGATGCTACCCATTTTCACTATCCATGAAGGAACAAGTACATAAAATTTTATTCATTTATATAGTTATTTATTTATGTATAATAATGGTTACGCTTGTAAAATACAAACAACAAAGAATACCTAACTTTCAAATTATTGTAATAAATATAATCATATATCTATGTTTATAATAGTGCTGCTCTCTATGTGATACAGTGCATTTGATGTCACTATCTGTTAGGGAAAATGATCTTGGAGTACACACCGTTAAATGTTCTACCATTGACAAACACTTCGTGTAATTATACCTTTTGATCTATGCGATATGAATGTATGTTAGTTGATTAGAAACAAATTATTAGAGTTATGAATCACAGCCAGCTCAAGGTGCCTTATGGATCAGTAAATAAGTCGAACGCTGCAAATGCTATTTATAATTAGCTAAAACGTAATTCCATTACGGTATGTATGTAAAGACTGGAGACCATTATGTTTGGTGTGTCATTACTACCGTACGTTTTACTTCCAAGTATAATTTTCCCTTAATTCCTATTATATACTTTATACGTTCATCTCAACACTACCGCGATGAAAACGGATTCTTCCGTTGTAAATATTTATTAATCATAAAAATTCAAAGTAGATAGTGTTAACAGTGAAGATTTACCGATCTTAAATATATATATTTTGATTGTACGCTATTGACACCAATTAATAACGTGTACTACATCTGTCGCGAGTAGTGATAAGATGATCGTGAACGTTTAATCGCATTCAAACATGCATCTGACTGATTTTATACTTTTTCCTTTTTCCCCTTTCTTGACACATATACATACACGCATACATACACACACACACACTCTCTCTCTCTCTCTCTCTCTCTTTCTCTCTCCCCTCTCATGTTCTTCTCTCATTTAGACGGTATTGCATAGACTATGTACATTGCACGTACATACAAGTTTCTTCTAGAAATAACGTTGTATACCTAAAACTAAGGTTGAATTTCGGTAAAGCGTTATTTTATTATATTTTTTTCATACCATTAACAACAACGTACATGTAAATGAAGTGAATTCTTGGAATATTGAGATTGGATGTTAGTGTTCATTTTTTTTTTTTCTTCGTTACGTTAGATATACTATAGTATTAGTAATGTATTCGTTTTACAGTTTACTATTCTTACAGTTTGCATTCGCACTGGTTGCATTTCTTTTCCTTTTTTTTTTTTTTTTTCCTTTTGAAATCCGATGAATTTACAGCGAGTGCATTGAGATTATCGTGAAAACGTTCGTTTCTAGGTATACAAACGAAAAGAAAGAAAAATAAAAGGTGGAAAAAATTGTGTACTTAGCATCTGTCGTTCCCGACAAAACTGATCTGTCCATGAAATGCAGAACTGAACTTTATAAAGAAAACAACGTGCTGGGGATAATCAAAATCGATGAAAATTTCTTAACAGCTTAATTGTACGTACGCGATTCGAAAATGCGTTCTTGAATGTAAAAGGGCGGAAGAAATCGCGGAAGAAGGTAGAAAAATGAGAAGAGCGAATTATTTTCAAAGATTACGAATATATGGCACAATAGGAAATAACATGCAATGGGTGCGTTTATACCCTCCACATATCAATTGATTTATTGAATAATTGGTTACTTGTAGAATGAATAGGGTTGAATTATTGTTATTTGGAGGTCAAATTGGTGAAGAAGAAGGAAATGGAAAGATAAGAAAGGAGGAAACGCAATTGCTCGAAGGAAACGTAGAAATGTTTAACGAAAGTGCACCTTTCGGTTTACCAGGACGTGATAAGAGAAAGAAAAAAAAAAAAAACGTTTCAGTGTAAATGTAAAAAAAAACATCTAATTGTTGCGTGAGCGATACGACATTGAAAATTTTTGAGTATTCGAGCACGCAAATGATCGACGAGCTTCATGTCGCCCGTTGTCGTCGTCGTTGTCATCTGAACTGGCACGTACAACTTCTATTGCTATGCGTAATAAGGATAATTATTAAAAAAAAAGAGAGAGAAATAATATAATAATATTAATAATAATCATAATAATAGTCAATAATAATAATAGTACTAAATAAAACTGATGTGACAATAATAATATTAAGGATAATAATAGAGATAATAATGACCAAATGAAAATAAGAATATGCATCGCATTTTTAACATTTCGTTAAGTCTACGTGTTCTCGAGTAAATTACATATATGTGGCGCTATGCAAGATACATCACAATATAGTTACACTGTACATTCAATAGTATTGACACTTTTTTTGCGTCGGTCGATTTCTCCCTCTCTCTCTCTTTCTCATCCTCTCAATACCGTTCACACTCTCGTGCTTTCTTTCTCGATCGACGAACACACCGCCGACGCAGTTGTACAAATCCATGTATATACATAAAATAAATTATTATCAACATTAAGCTATCCTATCTGCCGCCGGCCGCGGTATTCGAAAAGCACCCGACGAAACGCGGGCACAGATATATCGAGGATACTGGCTCTCTTTATAAAATTATATTAGGTACCTTGTATAGAATTGCACTGATTATAAATAACAAAAAAAAAAAAAAAAAAAAGAGAAAAGAAAAAACGGTGAAAAAAGAGACGTAGAAGTTATCGAGTTTTTCACGTCGAGCCAACTCTGCCGACCCGGGAACCGGAAGGGACGTTATATCGTCACAAACCTCCGATCCGCGAAAACGCTATTTGGCACATAAGTATTATCACATCGAGCTCCCGATTTTTCCAGTTTCGATACAATTCGTTTTCCCGAATTACATACGAGACTTTACGCCCTAGAGTTCTATATTGTTTTTTCTCGTTACGAGACGGTGCTCGTTTTTTCCTCCTTTCCTTCCTTTTTTTTTTTTTCTTTTTTTCTATGACCATCCACTAACATCACGGTAAACAACGGTCTCTAGATTCTCTCGATCGGCTCCCATCAGGTTGATCGTGCTTTCACGAATTCGCACAACTCGAAGGAAATGAAAAACGGAGAAAAAATGTAACAACGTGTGTACGGAAAACATCGAAAAACAAAACACACAACGTCGTATTAGAATTTGATTATTCGTTCGTTTACATCGTTTACAATAAATAACGCTAATTTCCCCGTCCGTAATTTTACGCAATAACATTGTACTAAAATTGACGCCGCGCGTGTCCCTCTCTCACTTTCTCTCTATTCATTCTTCCTATACATACACACTTCCTTTCCTTCTAATAATACACTTCGATTACTTCTCTTTAGATTTTGGTTTCTCTTTTATTTAGAAAAAAAAAAGTTCTCTTCGTCTTGTCTCCGCTTAACGCTAACTCCGCTTATAACGTTAGGTCCATAAATTAATCGCGAAAAATACTATAAGTACTATAAGTGTGTTTTTAGACGCGAAACGAAGTGGCCACACACCCCTGTGACTCGAGCGGGTTCATATCGCGTGACGGAATGTGGAATTCCACATTTTCTTCTCGTCCTCTGTCCCGGTCCTCGTGCGATACACCGGATATCAGTGATTGCATGTGAATATGAAAAAAAAGGACCGTCCGCCGTGAACGTGGGATAACTATACGATCTAATAACGCGTGTGCCGCGTATACTCGGAAAACGCGTGATGCTGCAGGATACTAACGGACCACAGCTTTTTCTTTTTTCTCTTTCTTTTTTACTTCTCTTTTTTACGTTCAATTTCTTACATTTTCATCTCTTGTTCATTTTTATTTCTGTCGTTTCTATTTATCTTCGTTTCTCACGTATTGACACGGCCGACCGGAATGGCGTATCGCTATAGACGCGCACGCACACGCACACGCGCACACATACACAGACAGACGCACACACACACACACACTAGAAGGAATAGGAACAAGACTTTTTTGGCCGCTCACCGTATTTTCGTACACACACTCACGCACGTACACACAGAAATACGTGTCGCGATCGTCTCGCGGTGTGTTGAAACGCGGCTCATACGAAACGCGATAGAAACGAATTCGATCGAGCATCGGCGGGAGAGTGCATCGGATCGATCCTTCTGGCGCGCGCGCGCACACACGTGACACATGGCAGTCTTACGAAAAATCAGGTATGTGTATATATATATATGTATATATATATATAAAATGTGTGTGTATATATATATCGTTTTATATTTGTATTTATTTACCTCATTTATTTTTTATGTATAATTCTAGCGTTCATGTTACTCTGCGCTCCCGCGTACGGAAAACACCCGCGAGATGGATACCGACATACGTTGACACGCGAATCGACGTTCGTTACCTGATCGAGAATTCTACTCACGCGCGTATCTCGTTACCTAGAACGTTACCTAACGACGATTAGACCTTATCGTTCGCAGATTTGCGCCGCCTTGGTCGCGGTTTTGATTACACCAACGGAATATACCATTGGTAACTCTCGTGCCGCCGTCGTGTTCATTGTCCCGTCGGCATGGATCAACCGTCGCGCCTGCTTTCCCACCCCATTCCTCTTAGTAACAGCATAAGCAAGCAGGAAACCATCAGAGCTCCGCACGATGCCGTTATCCACGTCGAGCTCACGTTCACCGGTGTCCCGTGAATCGTTCGACGTACATGTATACGTAGCGCATAGCGAGAAAGGGTTGGTTGGCCGATATCGGTCACGTGACTCTACATCATGACACTCTGTCCCAAAGATTCGAGTCGTGATGTATATGCCCGAGGTACGCACGATCTTTCAGCCATGTGTGCACGAGCAACGTATCTCATAACGAATCGCGCGACATATTGGGCGATACGATGACGCGACGACGGCGGATCCAAGGAAGCAGGACACATCGCCGCTCGAATCCGCGGGAGGGCCTCCACGCGTCGTACGATGGCACAGAATTGTTATATATCACAACCTCTCGAGCGAGGCTTCGAAACGCTCAGTCACTCTTCGAGAACGTTTTTCTATCCCCCGACAATCGACTACATATATCGTTTCCACGTTTCTGTTCACGCGACGATACACGCGTTCATGCGTATATATTCCTTTCACGCGAACCACCAGAAGTTTTACCAGAACAACTCGTGGCCGAGCCTCGACGTTGACGCTGCTGCTGCTGCTGCTGCTGCTGAAGATGATGCTCCGGGCGGCCATGGCGGCTGACCCGGAGCTGCGGTTCAATCTTCGTCGTGATGTCGCGGACTGGCGTCGTAGCCACCGATCGAGCCCGAGTTCTCCGGCGAGAAGTTCATCATATCCGACGGTGATAAACTGTCTTGCGTATAGTAGAACGATGGATGATCGGAACTGGGACCAGCCGCGCCGCCGTTCAACATGGTAGCCGGCGGTGACACGCTAGGCCTTGCCGATGGTCCGGCCGCCCCCGTTCCCGGATGATGTTGCGTGCTAAGATCCGAGCCCACCGGAGACAGGAAGCTCATCTCTGGCCCGCTGTCACGACACCAGAGCTGCCTCATTTCCTGCCGTCGTTGCCGCATCAGCGACTTATACTCGGATATGCGCATCTTCTTCCCATCAACGATGCAGGTGCGCTTTGGTCGCGGCCTGTACCTGTAGTCGGGGTGTTTCTCCATGTGCAACTTCGACAGCCGTGATTGTTCCTCATAGTATGGTTGTTTCTCGGAGTTCGACATCGCTTTCCATCGAGCACCTGTGCAAGTAAAAGGAATATCGTTGAAGATGATCGTGAAAGCGACACTGGCTTTCTAATGTAGAAGAAAGAAACGTCTATTTTATCTATTATATCTATATATAAAAAGGAGTTTTAAGAAAGCGTTTTTGCGAGGGATGGTAATGTTGGGAAGTTGATAATTTTGAGAGGTACAGGAAAAATGCTACGAGATCTTTAATTTAAGAAAATCACGATTGAAAATTTCTTACCGAGTATTTTCGATATGTTGGAATTATGCATGTCCGGGCAGGCTTTCAAAATTTTCCTACGCTCGTCCTTGGCCCACACCATGAACGCGTTCATAGGCCGCTTGATATGTGGCTTGTTCTCACCCTCCCTCTTCTGCTGTCTCACCATTTTAGCTGAACAGAGAGAAGACGTGTTAGATGTCAACGTCGCTCGGCTTCCTCCCGTGAGAAGCGAATCTGATTTCGTGAGCATCACCTGGCGCTCTCGAAACAAAAGCGTAACGTCAGCCTCGTGGCTCGTCAAAAGACTGCTTACCTTTTTCCGTTATGTCTTCCGGTACCTTGTAACCCGGCTCCCGCCACACTGTAATTTCAGAATATCGCAGCATGTTATAATTTGCAACAGCAACTCCGAGCAGATTATGAGAAATCATCGGAGCGATCCGAATGCGACATCGTTCATCGAATGGGTATCCCTTTTTACGGTTTATTTATCATATCGTTACAAATAAACTATTTTTAATCCGGATTTTAATAAAATTTAGGACGTCTAATAATTTAACGTGATTTTGTTATATTTTGCAACAATCTAATATTTCAAATACCAACGATGTATGTATTTACGATATCTTCTCAAATTCTTTTAATTTCACAGTTGTGTCATTACTTTTTCGGGTCGGCGATAAGGTAGTACCAATAATACTATCTCGAATTAGCAGAATAATGAAAGTAGTATAGCGCAAAGGATGAGAAAATGTATTTACTGTGGGGCGTGGACAGATAATCCTGTTCCTCCTGCGCAGCCTCCTCCCGGGAACCGGAGTGCTTGATCGGTCGTTGAGTCTGCGGCGACGGAGGCATTGCACCAGCACTCGGTGGTATCCCGTAAATGCCACGCATAGCGAAATGCTTTTCGACGGCGGCAACCGCGGCAGCAGTCACGGCACCTCCTGGTCCAGCCGCTTCGTCTTTGGCCATTACCTTGCCCACTGCAATGATAAGTTATAAGCCAGATAAGAAAAGATAGAGGGAAAACATTTATGGCAAAATCAACGTATCACGCTAACGTCATCGTCTCGTCTCATTGTACAAATAAGCAACGATATACCGTGAGGATTGCACCATCGATCGTTCCTCGGATGTTAAGATGTTGGGTTAGGTCTTTACTGAGTGAAACATTCGATATCGTAAGATTATATCAAAGGAAAAGTTTATTTTCAAGTTATCGGAACAAGCGATGAACTGATTAGAAAAATATCTTTCTCAAGCTTTTTTTTTATACCAATTATTAAAATAATATTGCTTCGTCTTTATATTTCATATTAGTTTCTGTGCTATTTATACTTCGTACTTCATACTAATTTATTTGCCCTTTTTGCTAATTACTAAAGTAAGTAAATAATATTTTTATGCCGCAAAAACTATACACGATACCGGTCCTTCTTTCAAACAACATTTCTATGTCACAAAAACTATATATGATATCGGTGGTTTTTTCAAACCAGGAAGTCGACGAGGAGAATTTACGCAGCAATCTAATATCCGAGTGACAGCTCGTGGAATCCGAAGGCTCGTTTCTTCTTCTGCTTTTTATCCCATCGTTTTCCCCTGCCCGTGTCTTTTTCCCGAGGATACGCGGTGCACCGAGCCTTATCTTAGAATCACGTTACGCGTCGTTGATTGTGCTTTAAACCGAAAGCAAAAACCGGCCGCGAAAGGGAACAGGTTTACTTGGGGGCAAAAGAAAGGAAAAAGCCGATCGCGAACAATCAGGTAAACGCGCGCGCATACCCGAAGATAATTAACCGTACGTTTCTGATCCCGCCGCGTATTCTATGGGGTATTGATCGAATTTTTTCCTGTTGGTCCCCCACGGCCTCGCCTGTCCCCCGAAAAGGGTACACTTTGTCGCGTTTATAAACGCCAACGACCAGTGAATTGCGTTTGCCGATCGGACGAGAATCGATACATCGATATTCTACTTTCGTGCGGTCGATCGGAATTTCTATCAGACTCGCTTGTACTTTTAATGATGAAATTCATCGTGATATCTATACGAACCTCGTTAAAGCAGCCATCCGATTAAAGCAACAGATGTTTCGAACGTAACTGGATGCTATTCTATCATGGTTTCGATAGTTGTACTTTCATCGTAATAGTAACCATTTTTTTATTGATTAAATCGCAACGTACGAAAAAATAAGTTTGTAATTCTGATTCACATTTTTGTACATAGTAGACCTCTTTATTGTTAAGGGAGTTACGTCGAGCGTGTAAAAAATGTGTATTTTGTGTTTTTCACAGTGTATGGATGAACTATTTCGATTTAATAGAAGATTTTACTTACTTGGCGAGGAGAGGGTGCTCAGATGAGGTGGCAGACCTGCATAAGGAAGGGTTGTGAGATAATTCCGTGGCATCGGTAGGCCAGGCGGAAAGAGTTTCGGCGCGGTTGCCGCGACTGGTTGCTCCTGTTGACCGCTACTTCCGGCCCCTGTCGAGTGCGAGTCGCTACCAGGTGACGAGGAAGATGCCGTGGCCCCAGACGACGAGGATTTCGGCTTGGTGAGGTTGAGAGGCGCGTCGAGATCTTGCAGAGGAGGTGCGGTTGGTGCTACGGCGGACGAGATCGGCGTCGGCGACGCTTCCTTCTCCATCTGCGTGGTCATTTGCGCGAGATGCGCCGTCGCCCAACTCGGTCCTTCCCGATGACTGCTGATCATCTGTAACAATCATCGTCTATCGTTTATTTCTACGAAAATCTTGACAATATTTCTTATTTCTTTGCCTTTTCTCTCTTTTCTCGTTTTATACGTCGCATCGACTACTACAAGTTCAGCCTGTATAGTTAAATTTTTTCACATGTTTTTATAACGTAAGAGCAGCGTCTAGATTTATACTATAAATTTATAATGTTTATTTGTGACAAATAATTTAGATAATAATGTGGAATGATGTAAATAATACGTGCAGATGATATCGTACAAGACGTGAAGTACATTCGTAACATCGAGACGTGAAGACATGATTTTTTAATGGAAAAATAAATCGAAAATGGACAACATCTCCCCCTCGAAAAAGTCGGCTTTATGAGCACGTGGTATTCCCAGTATGTCTGTAAATTAATAGGAATAGTTCAAAGCACTGTAACCGAATGCTTAAAATACCGATCTAAATCAAACGCATACTAACTGTTGCCAATGTAATTTGCGGATCTACCTCTCGCAACGGTCGAACAACTTTGTTTGCTACCCACGACGGATCACTGCCACCTCCGCCAAGATCATATTTTTAGTAATAAATTTTTTCCCAAGAGAGAAAACCATCTCGTTAAAGTGACGTTTATACCGCGCTGCCTGCTGATCGTCGATCGACGCGCCTCGAACCGTGAATTTTCGCGTTTCCAACTTCTTTTTTTATGCAGTTTATCAACCCACCTCCTTGTCGGTGGCGCCACCTATGTCGCGCAACGATGCTGTGTGAATTTTTTATCGGATCGAGCGGATGGTGAACCGCTTTTAAAGTTTAAACGCTCGGTGCTACGCGTTAGATGCGCGTACACGAGGCTCGGTATAAACGTTGATCAAAGTCGAACGTAGGAACGAGCGGGGAAATTAGGATTGCGCTGGGTTTACGTACGTTAGCGATCGAATTGATATGTTTGTTGGTGGTGGTTGACGTCGACGTAGCCGGCGGTGGCGGCATAGGCGATTGCACCGGCAACCCTCTGAGCTGTTCGAGAAACGGTAGGAACATCAAGGATTGCGGCCCCGACATGCTCAGCTGGCTCTTTGTCATCTGAGCCTGTAGCTCCTGGATGTTGTGCTGCATGATGTGCTCTTGCTGCCGCTTCAAGTGCTCCGTTTGCATCCGTTGTATCTCGATTTGCTTCTGCGAGTCGACGGTCATGTGCGCAGGATACGACTGCAAAGCCATGGGACGAGCAATTAGAGGGATGATGAATCACGTTGTGGCGGGCAAAAAACAGAGAATGAAATTTCCCTTCCATCTTTGCTTTCTGGAAAACGAAAGACAGCGTAGCGAGCTACGCTCGGGTATTCATTTTCTGCTTTTCAGTTGGAACGACAAGGACGAGGAAATGTAACGTGGGAAAAATTGTTAGATTCACGGGTGGTTTAATCTTTCGAGAAAGAACGACAATATTTCCCTTTATTCTATTTTCCTTGCAGCGTAACGACGTTGTTTCAGATTCGTTTCGAAATTCCTTCGAAATCGTTTCGAAAATTGATAATTAAATTCTGTTCTTAAACAATCTCGTATAAGCACGATCGCGTGTCGTAGCAATTTTCTCGACTAAGTAAGACATAAAATGTAACGAGGACACGCAAAAGTATATTCATATGCTTCGCAATGTGTTAATCCCATAAATGCATTATTATCGCACAAAGTGTCTAGTATTTGTAATCTTAAAAATACCTATACATTTACGAATTTCGTTATTCTTTTCGCTAGAGAGATAGTGGAAATAGATGATAAGAATGGCCTGACATCGATTTTCACAAATAACTACACATGTAAAATAAACATAGATATTGTAATATAGTCGAAACTAATCTAAAACTATCATACAAGCTACGCAAGGGACAGTAATATTTTTCCACAAACTTGCCGTCGACAAGGCAGCTACGCGATTTATTACCGTATAATTTCCTCTGTAACACCGATAACGACAGCGTCGATACGCTTTCGCAAACGCAAGCGCAATACATATTTTAACATTCAAACTATAATTTAATCTCCATCGCGTCAAAGTTTCAGCTATCGTTATAAACCAAGTTTTACCAGCTTGTTCAACGGGACTACATTTTCCACGGAGATCGGGACTAAAGCTCCATTTTGTTCTTCTTTTTTCTTTTTTTTTTTTTTTTTATTTAAGCATCGATCCACGAAACCAGTTCCAGTCCAAGTTTTCCCAGAAAGCGTAATAAAAGACGCGATCGACGCACCACACGAGGCATTGACTTTAATTATTGGTTATCGAATGCGTAAAATGGAAGCTAGCTGGAGCGAGAAAAGCGCGACAGAAAAACGAACGTTATTTACCTCGAAGTGATAACGAGACCAGGAAGGAGTCCGCCAGTTTTCTCTTTTAACCAACGTTCTTAATCGTTCTCGTCCATACTTACATAAACATACCTAATTTAGCTGTGTAGCGTCGATGTCAATCGCGAGATATCGTCCAGGCAAATGCTGGTTTGATGATCCAGCGAATATTCCGCAAAATATAACAAGCTCGAATGATATTCACGGTTTACTTCCCACGAAACTTCCGACTCCGCTTATGCAATGTAGATAGTGCGGAACGCATTATTTATGCTTATGAAAATTTCGTATTATGCGCATTATTAATTCACTCGCGAGCGTAACGTATCCACACTTAATCTTTTTTCTGTTTTCCATTCTTTTTTTTTTTTTTTTCACGCGTCCCTGGTAATCGCCGCCGCGACGATCGTTCGGAACGGATTCGACTCATTGTTCCGGCAATTTGCATTGAATGCCCGTGAAAACCTGCAGCAAGCGATCTTGAACGCGTAATCGGGCCGATATTTTCGATTGTTCCGTCATTGTCGCTCAAACGATTCGTTGTATAATCCGAATAGGGAAACTGGGATGATCGGCGCTTGCTCGGCGCTTTTATTGCGTGGGTGTGACGCTCGAGTTTTCGTGCTTCTAGCCGTGTTTCGTGGGTTAATTTAAGTTTTCGCGAATCGTCGAACGTTTCGTTGGGAATGTTAAATGTAAATATCAAGGAATGCGGACAGGATTTATTATTAACGCGTTCGTGGCTGGTAATTTTAGGGAAATCCTGAAGTAGGAAACCGCAAATTCCTGTAATTACGACAAACATAGCAACTTGAAGAGTTCCCTTCAAATATCATTTAGAGTCGTTGACGTAATGTTGCGGTTGTTAATATGTTAAACAAGAGATATTAACATTCGAGGGCGTAAGTAGAAGAGCGAGTAAGTAAAGTTATACGAATGTTGGGGAAAATCTGGTTCTAATTTAGCATTGAAACATGCGTGTTGCAGACTAATCTTTGGGATTACTATGAGTTTCAAAGTATATGAAATTTTTAAAAACAAGACTAATAATTTTAATGCAATGTTACGAATAGAAATAATATCTTTCTGGTTAAACTAGTCGATTATTTATAGTTTTATTGAAGGTGAAATGATATTAATCATAATCATCTACGTACAAAATATTTGAGTGCACATTGTATACAGTAAATCCGATATCTAAATTTACATCCCCGTGCAGTTGTAAAAATTTCCATACCGCGGGGTGTAATGATATTCCAGATACGCACGTAATATTGTAATAACCCGATAATTAGATCATTGATTATCTGCTTCGGCGTTCCAACGAAAGTACAATTTTCCTCCGATGCTTTTCAAGAAGTACAAAGTAAACGGGTGTACAACGTTGACCCTTTTCCCGTGAAAGTAGGACGCAAATACACGCCTATCGTGGATAGCCAAGGGTTAAGGTGATCGCGGTTGGATCGGTAGAAACCGGGCCGAATGGAATATTTCTTTTCCAGCGGTGTCCATTAGTCAGAGGCGACTAGGTGCCGCTATTAATTCAACGGGACAGGTTTTCAACGCGGCTCCCGTTTCCACCACGGTGTAACAATTCAACGTGGCTAATATCATTGTACTTTCCTACGACCTGGCTGTGGTCCAGATATGCTTGAAGTTTAAAGTCTATTTTAGACGATAAGGAAGACGTTTATTCATCCAGCCTGGGCACCAGCTGAAACGTCACATATGCACGATATTAAGCGCGCGAGCAGGTTCCCTCTCCTCCATTCGTTTCTGTATCCTTCTATTTCTCTCCTTTCCTCTCTCTCTCTCTTTTTCTCTTTCTCTCTCTTTGGTTGCCTTTCGACGCGCGATTATTAATCCTCGACGCGGATTGTGGAAGATCGCGAGCCATGATTTACGATCGCCATAGGACACACGGATTCGTTTGGATAAACCGCTTGTATTCTTCGCAAAGGGTCGTTTTTCTTTTTTTTTTTTTTCTTTCTGATGAAAAAAGAAGGAGGAATGGAGCAATGTGTTCGGTGTTTGCCTTTCCTTGCAAGAACGTTACCATGTGACTTTCGACTTTTTTCGGGGGAACCTGATGATTCACGTTGTCGAGATATGAGAGGAAAAGAATGTAAAGTGTTAACGGTTTCGTGGAGTTATTTATAATATTTGATAAAAGCGAAGCAGAAGTCAAATTGGTCGACTTTACTTTTTACAAATTCCTCAGTTTTAATGTCACAGCATGTGAATGGGGACAATGTTCTCAGAAATGAAAAGATTTATTTTAATGGAAATCAGTTTGGCTTCCGTGTAGTGATGATTTGTAATAGCAATGTGAAATGTCGAAAAAATTCATAGATTTATCTGTTGCGTGGTCGTAAATGTGTTGAACGATAGCGATTATTTGTTAGAGCTTGAAAGGCGAGTCACCAGTTTTCTCGAGCTCTGTTCTTGAATGAACCGAGCTAGGCCACTTCATAAGGGAGTGCGCCTCCAAAAATATCACCACCATGAAAAACTGGCGAAACGATCGAGAAATATCATTATTCGCGCATTCTTGCCACGATGAAGGCGTCTTTTCCTAATAAATCTCTTTTGTCCTCGTTATAATTATTCTCTTTCTTATCATTAAGCGTAAAAATCATTTGCTTCATTTCGTAAAAAGCTTCTAAATGATTCTAAATATATATGACATTACATGCATAGTGAAATACTTTCTAAACAATGAACATTAAATCCCTCCCCAATATCGTTACCATTCATTTCTAGTAAATCTATCTACAGTATCATTAACTTTCTAGTACCATTATCTTCGTCTACCGTAACAAGACTACAAAGAAATGGTTGCTATTTCTACTTAAAATCTACACGATACAAATTCCTTCGAATACGGTCGCCATTAAAGAAGAAAACAATAAAATATCCTCGCATTCGCTCATAAACAACGTTCAACCCACAAAGATCGTTGGGCACATTATACTTTTATCGAGTACATCGATCGACGTATCTTTCGAGAGTTAGGCTTCATTGTTTTACCTGCATCGATGGTACGATATTCACGTCTATCGGCAGGATCCGCATATTAAACAGCCTCTGTATGGAAATGCACTCGTTAGCACTAATTATTCTTGCGGCCGCGCTAATTGCCGCGTTGTGTGCGCCGTAAAAAAACAACACCGTGAAGATCGCGAGAAAAACCGGCCGGACAATCGGTTTTTTCCATTCGAGTCCTGTTGCTTATGGAATATTTCCGATGTGCAAGATCGTAACGACAATATCATCAATAATAATGGATGACATTTTGCTCACAACGAGTTGGAAGAGGTACGCTTGACTCTCTGGAAGATCAACGAAGATACGTGGTACCAATCTTTGGTAAACTCGAATAAAATTTTACATTCTGCTACGTTTGTTGTGTTTTGTCCAAACGAACATTACCATTTTCGGTAGAGTATTACATTTTACATCGAATCGAACATTACTCAAGGTACAAGTTATCGAACAACTCGTAGTCTGACCGTATTTTAGCTTCGCATCGTTATATCGTTAGCAAACGATATTTAAAGCAACTAATGCTTTTTCAGACCAAAGTAAGAACAACAATAATTATTTTCCTTGGAAGCAAACAAAGTTCTGGTTGTAGAGAGTTAAGAAACGACGCGGTTGCGTGCGTTCATTAACAGATTCGTCGTCTCGGTCGTGTTAGTCGTGGTTTGGTGCGGCGACACGAAAACGCGAACAATGCCCGACGTCGGACAATAAACGGCTGTGCAATTTCAGGAACCATTCTAACGGCCTCAGCTATAATCGGCATACCGGCACCACAGCCAATGGAACTTCATTATTCATTTGCAAAGTTCAGTTATGCCGATGATACGTATCCATGACAGCTATACCGCCCACAGTGGCTAAATATAAACAGGCGGGGTGCCAGCAAGTTCCATTCACATTCACATCCACACACAAGGCGACGCGCTCGCCGCTTCAGTAAGTGAGTATAAGAATATGAGGAGCCCCGTTCTGAATATGCATCCGCGCATTGACGCCAACTGCACCGCCTAAACTTAGCCGTGCAATTACTGAAACATACCTACCCCCATAATCGCTCTTCTGCCGGTTATCTCTGCCGCCGCTGTTTTCGATCGGACCACGCGTATTCAGCCGCTGTCGCCCGATTTATCGATGCATTCGCGATGCGTCGAACCACGAGGTGTCATTCTACTTTGACAGCGTTGAGTTTGATTTCTCGTCAAGACGAGGCGATCGAACGGGACAGATATTGAAACGACGCAACGGGATGGTAATTTTAAACCACAATTTTGACGAACGTTCGCCGCTTGACCTGGTCAATGTTGACCGCGCGTCTTTCAATACGATTGACATTCGTCTTACCACTGATAACATTATCAGTTTCGGAATTTTTTCCCATACAAACGACGCGAAGTTTGACGAACTGAGAACGCGTCTTATGGCGTTCGCGAAATGGTCTTTCGTCGCGGCCGGGGCCAGCTAGTAACGAAAGACGAAGGCTAAAGGCCACGAAATTTGAATCTAGATTTAGAATCGGAGCCACTGGAGTGCAAGGGGACATGCACACCAGGGATGACGTAGATCCACCGGAAGCGGTTCATACTTCACGTGCGTTATAAAGACTGTCACTGTGGCACTGTCTAAAATTACGACGGGCCAGCCAACACAGTGGCTTGAATACAAGCCTAGCAAAAGTTGGATCGAAGATATGTACAATGTTTGTCGGACGATATACCGATCTTTTTTTTTCATCCCTTTATATGTATATACATATGTATATTTTTTTGTATTTGCACTCGAAACATATCGCGATGCATTTTACCCCTGCCACCTCCGAAACTGTCACGCGAATCGATCGAACCAGACGGAAAACGAAACTCGAACGAAACGCGGATTCCCTCGTGAAATATGCAACGCGAAACAAACGAGCGCCAACAGAGAGAAAGAACGGACGCGACAAAGAGGAGCCGTTGGCCTGCACTCTTAATGGAATTTTAAAAGAGCGAAGCCAGAATTCGACGACACGCAGGGGTGGCCTGGGGGATACATAAATTATGGACCGCTTTGAACGGGATTCGCTCGGTAGCTCGCTTCTCCCGTTGCTGGCCGCTTCTGCAATGAAACTTGTGAATGCGGAATCTAGGGCAACCGGAAGCGGTATTTTCGTGGCCGGGCTTTTCCACCCGGGGAACAGCGCGTTATTTTGCCAGGAAGGCCCACCGGCCATCCAGCACCCTGATGGATTCTTTGCCTCGGAACCGTGAAAAATCCCAGTCTTCGAACAACGTTCATCGATTCCGTGGCGACGCTCGTGGGACGAGAATCGTTGCTGGATTCTTGCTCCACGCGATTCCTCTTCGCGATTCTATTTGTACATTTATATTGGCTTTTAGGGTTTGTTCTACTGGATTTCTTTTTAACTCGATGGTATCACGATTCGTTGATAACGAAGTTTCTGATATCGAGTTTGTCACTTGTTGGCTGAATTTTCGAGATGATCGATTTTACAGCTTAATCGATTACAGGAATACTTTTATAAGATAAGAGAAACCGAAAATTTTATACTCGTAAAATGTACAACGTTTTATTGTCGAAAAAATTGTATTCAATTTTGTAAGCAATTTTCGAAGGGTTGAAAATATAAAGCTTTCAGAATTAGAACCAGGAATATTCATTCGTACAAAGTAACGTCAGACAACAATTAGTCAGAGTGAATTATTCTACCATTACTGCTTCTTACCATGAAATTATATTTTATCTTCCGTATATAACTCACTTCTCGTTTCTCTCGATTGCCAGCAGTGTATATCATTGTCTGTCAAGCTTGAAAGACATTAACTGCCTCGTCGCGACAGATCGTAATATCAATTTGCAATAACTCTATCAAATTTGAACGAAGTTTGCTTCTTACTTGCCTCTATTATCATCGTCATTGACATTTCCTCTCACTTTCAGCGTTTCAAAAATTTTACGTTTTTTCCACGTTTCGTTATAGGCGAGAGATCCCTTAGGACAGAAAATGAAATGACTATTTCGCGTCCCTATACCCCAACCTATCGTTGCTACGCCCTTTGACGGAACAACATCCAAAGATAAAGAATAATTTGTTTAAGCGGAATCACAGGAACGACGCAAACGGAGTTCGACTGACTACAAACGGCGGGCTCCCCGTCGGTCTTCTGGTTCCGAGAAACGCGTGAGCACGCGTCAGAGGCTATACGTTTGGTATCGACATCGCGGAATCCATAATCATAGATCACAGAGAGAGCGAAGCACACACGTAGAAGACGGTAGGCAGTGCGGCGATACGCTGCAACCAAGATATTTTCGGGCGACTTTATTGGCCGATGTTTATTATCTATTCCGCCGCCTCTAATCCTTTTGATATTCCCCATCGGCGGATAAACAAATTGCACGATCACCGCGCGGCGTGCTGCGAAACCTTCTCCCGGGGTCAGCTTCTCGAAAGCGGTAATATTAATAATTCCCTTTGCACCGCCGCGGCTCTATCGACTACAATATTATCCGACTAAACGGACCCGTCTTCCATACCGCTGCAACCAATATACACACCAGCCTTTCAACCACGTCACAAAGACGACTTTGTTTCGTTTTCATCTGGCGCGACGTCGCTTCTCACCGATTGTGCTCGCGTCTGGAGAACAGACCGCGTTTGCCAATCTTTCGGATGGATTAGATATGGCTACGTACAAACAGTACGATCGACTGACTATGTTCTTACTTGTCTGTTCATCGTTTTCTACGTGTCGACTCATTCCTTTTTCTTGGCAAAGAATTTCCTTAGCGAATAGAAAATTTGCTAAATTCACGAACTCGAGTTTTATTAGGAGTTTTAACATTTTTGCAATTCGTTATGAAAGATATATGTAATAAGAAATTGCTTTTAATTGATATTCTTGAACGACTTGTTCTGTACAAAAATTCTTGTATGTAGATATACCGAAGTAAAATATGTAAGCATGTTTCATAAATTAATTGGTTTTCTAAAGTTGTATCCTGTAGACTGTGTACTGTACGCTGTCACGTTCTACGTGTGTAAGTACAATTTTTTTTTTATTTAGTTATACATATAAATGGCACGAAAACATAGTAGATTGTAATATCAAACTTGCGATGCTGATTTACGGGTCAAGTGCACTAACTGTATATAAATATTATGACTATGAGTTGTTGATATCGATACACACGTGTCATGTTTCTCTGTCATGAAAAAGAAAATGTTATAAATATGCGGTGAAATTGTAACTATGTATTTGTGTGAAATGCTAACAATAAAACTGTTTGTCTCGGAAAACATATTGGATGCTTGTTTTGACTTCAGAGAATTCCCTTTATGAATAATACTTCCTTATTGCAATTATTATACATACATCAAGATCAATGCTGACATCGATATATATTTTTCGCAGTGGACGCAAAACAGTTTCAGCAGGATAGAGGAAATCTTTCTTCGATTTATTCTAAACGAAAGCTGAACCCCCTGACTGGTGACGCGGGAACTAAATGAGGCGGCATAGCATGAAATAATATTTATGCTTCCGGAAACGTACGGCGCCTGTACGGCACGAAGCTCATAACTCATCGGCAGAATGTATCAATGAACCGTAGAATTCCTTTAAAAAGCGTGCCATTCGTCTTGTTGTAAAATTATATTTAAAAATTGAATCAATCAGATCAAACACATACATCCTACTTAAAAATTTCACTTGCAGTAATATTATACGTAATCGATAATCATTTTATTCTGACTTAATATTTAGTCCTTTTATTATTAATACCTACTAATATATATATATTGATCAAAGATTACTACACATGCAACTGTACGTTATATCGGCGCTTGTAAATGTATCGTCGAACGCATCGTAAGATTTGTGTGCGGGAATTAAACGTCAAAGTAGATAGATCAACTTAACAACTACCGTTGCTCGAATCCTAATTCCACCCCAAAAATCTCTCCTCTGGGACGCTCGTTGCTCTCGTTAGGACGCTTTAACCCGCGTATCTCAGGAGTACGCGATCGTAGCATGGCACGGACCACACGGTAAGGCGAATAGAGTTATCGTGTGTTCAGTACTGTTGAGCGTGTACGGCAAACACCACGGCTGACGTTAACAGCGCCGGGAATACTTTATAAGCGCGCCGGTTTCATCGCCTTAAACCGCGCACTCCGTTTTATTCGCTGTCCAACGCCGCGTTCTCTTATCTTTTACGATTCCCTGTCCACGCGTTCCACCTCGTCCATGCGAGCTGACACGAATACCGTGGTCGACAGCGAGCGTGTTCAAGCGGCGTTCGCACTCTCGAAATCGGCGTCGCGCACGGAACGATGTTTGTCAGCGCGTGCTCGGCCGCTCGTAAACATCCTACCAAACGTTCGTCGTGGTAATCGAACTCGTGTAATGGAACAATGGATAACGGGTTGTCGACACGAGTTTATGCAATCGAAATTATGATTCTGTTTGACTTTCGATCAGGAAGCGATTTGTCAACGATGTGATTTTGGTGGGCGTTGAAAGAGATTTAGAAGTCGTAAATTCAGTACAGAATCACTAAGAATAAAGTAGTAGATTATAATCTCGTAATCTTTCAAATTTATATAAACACGTGATCATCGACCGCGTCGATCATACGTATTCCAATGAGCACAATGGTCTAATAACTTTGCCACAATAACTATGTAACCATGTAACTTTTTATTAGTGGTTTGATTATAACCATATAACTGTCGAATTGTGCTTTGACGAGATTTACTTACCCACGATTCAAATAGTTTATTAAGCACGAGAATATAAATAATTCAAATTTCAAGAGTTCGCCTGAATTTTCCGGTAGAGTAGTATACCGTTGAAGGTTTTTACGCGAATAAACTTTCTGTCCGGATTAAGGGTAATGGGGTTACTTATACGAAATTGTGACGTTATGATAAAATATTGAATATTCCATACACATACGCTGCTCGGAATAATTATCATGAAATACTCATCCATTTTGTTACTCTCATCCTTCTTAATCAGATGCTCGCTTTATTTATACTTTTAAAGTAGCACATAGATACGATACATTATAATAATTCGATATTTTATCGTTAATAATCTCCATTCGATTTCCCTTTAGCTCATACATATAAAACAAATTCGCTAAAAGCACGCGTTCATTCGCCAAACCGCAAGGAAATTCCAAGTAGAATTAGACAAGACGCGTCAGCCTACACGTTCACAACGACGCACATTATACATATTTCTGTTGGACGTTCTACACGCTGTGCGTATAGCATTCTTCTTTTATTTCAACAGGCCACGTCTCTGAATCGCGTAGCTTCCATACTCGATGATCCAGGGACTGCGAGTTGCATTAACGGCATTAAAGATCGCACGATGATGGCGCATGGTTGACAGCGGATATCGAGGAGAATATTCCTCTTAGCGGCTGAAAGCTAGAGACGCGCGTCGGTCGAAATAAGCCGCGACGATGACCCGACTGTCAGTAGGATTATTGTCTTTGGCTTCTTATCTCTGACGGGGAGCTCTTTCTGCGAGGATCGTCGTACGTGAAACGACGGACGTGACTCCCTTGGGACTGGGGGACGTCGGGACGCGACTAAACCAACCCCGTCACCTTTCGAGCAACTGAGCAGTCCTATCGTTGCTACCTCCTTTTCGTCACGACTTTTCTTCCTTTCTTCGCTGTCGTCACCACTCTTTCTCTCCCTCTGTCTTTTCCTTCTTCTCTCTTTTCTTTCTTTGGTTATCCTCTTCCGTCGATCCCTTTTTTCGCTTCTTTCTCTGTTCTGCTGCCTTCTTCCCTCCGACAGCGATCCATCTCAGACGCGTATTACCAGCGACTCTTTTTCCGCGCCCAACCCCTTTTCAACGGACAGCCGCGAACACAGCTAGCGTTTTTTTCGTCTTTGTCCTATCGTCGCTGCTGCCGTCAACGTTTCGCCTCTTCTCGAGAGGATTCTCCTTCTCGTCGACGCGGTTTCTTCCACCCGTCAACCACTACACCGTTGCTCTGCCATCTTCGACACCTCGATTGGTTTATGGGAACGTGGCGACGTGCTCCGTTGTCGTTACGACGGACGTATCGCCGAGGAGCGCATTCCTCGTGAGAGTGTCGACGTTGTTGTGACGCTCGATTCGAAAAAATATTTACTCGAGAGGAGAACGATGGCTCTGAGAGAAAGCGAGGACGTGTGTATATGTAGTTCTCTTCTCATTGGTTTCTTTTTGTTGGGAAACTGTCGAGTTATCTGTGGGCGATGATTCGTCAAAGAGGTATTCGCAAATTTGCTCGCTTTGCGAGAGTTATATACGCTGAATATGAATTGTTCGCGTATAATTTGGCATCAGTCAGAATTATTATGCTATAGTTTTAGACAGCGCTGTTTCAGGTGATATACTCTCCGGTCGAAAATAATCTTTCAAATCTAAAATAATCATCCAAGGCCAAAGAGGAATATACCTAGCGATACTATTTGGCTACTCCGCTGCTTCGTTTGTTGTCTTTCACGTTCATTTGTTTTAAGAGTTTGAAGCGCAAGCTCGTAGAAATACAACTTTTACAAAAGGCGTAACAGTATTGCAAAAGCTGGCATTTGTTGTTGTTTAAAATTATAAAATTGACTTGGATAAATTAATTCTGTCATATTCCTACTTCTTCTTTCATTTTATACTTGTATCAAACAACAGCCCAAAATCTTTCGTGTTACATTATGACGAACAAACTAAATCAATGATATAACGTAATCTCTAAGCGTAACGCAACGCGAACAGCTTAATTTAGATAATACTATTCACTCAGTTCTTGTCCTTTTGTTTTCCATTTACCTACTACCCTACTAATTGTAAATACTTCAGTCACGTTTGAATAGCATCTGAAAACAGCTGTCCACGCAGCGAAATCGCTACGGATTGGGTCACTTGTGACGTCGTTTACAGCCGGGAAACCAAGGGGCATTAGCGTTCTAACACCACCGTTAACGAAGACAAAGTAGAGGAAGCCTCTTAAGCCCCGAAGCTTAGCTCGAACAGTACTGTTTTAGATGCTACAGCATCCCATCCGACGTTCATCGTCCAACTCGAACAAGTCGATTGTTCCACTCGCGCGTATCACGTATGTATATGCCTCTTTAAATAACAACCAAGACATTGTCGAGAGATTAATCAGTCGACCAGTGATGGTACAATCGTCTTCTCTGTGCTACCTACTATAGTCGATTGCAAACGAATCACGTGAGAAGCAGAACCGAACTTGTTTTCCAATAACTGACAATGTTGCTGTAAGGTATCGAAAGTATTTTAGAAATGAAAAAGTAACGAACGTACCATCGTACCAACATTTTTGTATTAATAGTTTCTATTCCCATCTTTGTTCTATTCAATGGTCGACCAATGACGTTCTTCCTCGCACGACACTGGCACTGTATCCGAATACTACGCATACGTCCTCCTAGATCGTAAATTCGAATTCTTAAAACCTTAGAAGTACGTAACCAAGCGACAGATCTGACTTGGAATAAATTCTCGACGAAGATTCGATCGTGTAACGTTACCACCATTGGGTTCGTCGCGCGACCTTACAAATCGTCATCCAACGACACCCAACATCTGGGTAATTCGCTCACAATTAAAACAACGCTGGAAGATGTCGTTTCCTCTCGTCTCCGCCGCCTAGAAAGTGATTAATTCCTAACAAGGCGAGCTTTGCTCTCGCCACTTGAGCGACCACCGCGGCACACGGGGTTGAGAGGTAGCGCGAGATCGGAGAAGGAGGAACGAGTGAAGAACGACGGAGTAAAAAAGGAAAGGTAGTGAAAGAGAAAAAAGACAGAAAGAGAGACGGTAGAAAACACTACAATGCGGAGCGCCTACCTAGCTACTACCACCACTACCCCACAACCTCCTTCCCCCTAGTTCGAGCTCCTTGCCAAGGGGAGAGGTACAATAAACAGCCCCTTGGGTTCCGCCGACTTTAATTAATTTTATATGTGTTGCGGCCACGCGGCCGCGAGAATGAAGTCACAGGGCACCACCGAGCTGTGTTCCTCCTCTTTATTCTCTGGTTCTGCCCCCTCGAACTCCCAGCAGCCCTCGATATATAGTCGCGTCTCCGTTTCCACGGTCTTTCTTTCTCTCATGGTAATTCTCCGTCGGTTGTTCGAGCCGAGCCTCGTGTTTCTCGCGCAGAGAAACAGAGAGAACTCCGGGGATCGCCACTCGAGAAGGAGAATAATACCCAGGATGCACGTGCCACGGTGGACTCTCTTCCTCTCCCCTTGGTAAACCGCGATTGTAATTCATCGTTCCGCGACGTTCGCGCTTTTCTTTGTACGCCAGCCACTTTTTTTTACCATCGAGAACTCAGGGGAGAATCGTTCGCGGCCGACCATTCTGGGTTTTCTATCGTTCGTTCCTTCGAGTCGCGGTATTGCGGCAAGTTTGCTCTGTTTGCATAGAAAAATGGCAAGAGAGAAGATACGTATATCGAATGGCTGTTTGAACGAGCACGTTTCGTGGACGCTGGGAAATTATGCGTACGCGAGGAGCCAACATCCGGCTGGAATGCGACATTGCTTCGAGGGAATGCTCGAGCTTGGATGCTTCTTCGACTGATTGAGCCGCGCGATCGGTTAATCGGCTGTGGAGAAGCGCGCTCGCTTCTTCCTGTGCTCAATTCTATCGCGCTGCGCGATCTTAATTGATACGCTAAGCGTTCCCTGGATTTTTCTCGCTTCTTTTATTTAATGGGCTCTATGTTCGTCGAGTCAGCCTGTATGGGCGATTGTTTCTTTATGTGTTTCTTTATGCCGAAGTTGTGTCTTCGAGGAGGATGAAATTGCGATGATGGTCGAGAGATGCGGAGATCGAGCTTCGTAAAGGTGATCGTGAAAATGCGTTAGATGAACAGGTCTTCGATTTAGCGAAAGATAATTCTATGTAGTTCGTCTTGGAATTCATTTTATGCGGCCTTAAACGTTTGTATCGAAATTATTTTCTTTGGCAAAGCCATTACTAATATTTTTGCCGTGTTAATTTAACTAGGCGTATCTGGTCAAAAGATGGCTTCAAGAAAAATGACTTTTAGTATTTAACAACCAGGCATCGATTTCACAAACGTTCGAAATATAAACCATTATATCTTCGGTTTCAATGTAGATACAGTTTCCTTATTTAATGTACGTATAGATAAGCTATTTTCGTGCTATATTATAGCAACGACTTGATCTAAGCGAATATCGCAGATACGTTCTTCTGTTGACTTAACATTGCAGATTTATCGTTAAACGATTTAATTTTCATTCATACTTGGAAAATATTTCCGTGTTATTATCATATAGATTACACGTAACATGAATGTAAATGATAAACATAATTCTTCCAGAGATCCGAGTATTGACATTTTTATGGATATTGATCGTCTGAAATTATATTGCTTCTACAAGAAAAGTTTCCCTTGAAGATACGATTATATCGAATGTATTAAATATAGATGGTACGGTGTTCACGGACCAATAGCTTAATTATGATTGATTCTATTAGAACGTGTTGTAAAGATACAATATAGGAGAATGTATACCTGACACGTGTTTCAGCATTCTTAGTTATCATACATCACCGTTTAGTCAGTAAATCGCTACTAGTATCGCTAGTAGGCATGAAATGACAACTGTGAATGAATAACGAATAACTTACTCGGGATGAGGAGAATATTAATAAATAATAAGGACATTCCAATAATTGAGTAAGACTTGAATTTCACATCTGAAAGAATTTACTGTAACTAATGAATGTAGAACAAATGAATAAATGAATTACAAATGAGTCGTAACTATTATGAATGATATGCGTTCGTTTGTACCATAAAGTTACAGGATATTTCATAAATATCTTTAACAGAATATTTCTGGCGTCGTTAATAAAGCAATTTCCGGAATACTAAAAAACATCCGCTGTTCCTTTGTCGCACGAAAGTCATACAAATTTTAAAAAATCCTAGGTCATCGTGTAACTAATAAAACTTTATCCGTTTCACTTTTTCTCACAATCTCTTTCACGAGATTTTTGCAAGAAAAAAATCATCATTATCCTGTATTGGAATCCTGAATCAAAAAATATATATTTTCAGAGCAGAGAAAGACGAACCAACAGCTCTCCGCCAATTTATTTCCAACACCGTGAAAACGTCACGTGCGTTCAGACGATCCGACAACAAATCGTTCCAACATGCCGAGTCGCTTCAGAAATTCGAAGGAGATCGACCCTCCGGTTCGTTAACGATTTCATCCACATTGTGTGTCCACGGGTGGAACAGTTGTCGCGTCGCCGCGTGCCATGTATCGTAAGCTGATATGAGTCGCGTTCCGGCGCGGTGCATCTGTACAGAAATATGCAATATTTATTTCGGCGCACGCGCCTCCACTCGCGCGTCCCGCCGGCGAAACGTGAGAACCGAAATAAAGATTCGGACGACACGCGGGAACCGGGGTAAACCAGAAATACGCGTGAATTGAAACTCGCATCCTGGCAACGCAACGGCGGGAACACCGGCCAGCGGCGTGCTCGTTTTGGAATAGCGCTTGTTAATTGCTCCTCGAGCCGCTCGAATTACACTTCAATTATCTAAACAGACCGATTGACCTTTTGCACCCGTTGCTCCGCGCAACCAACATTCTCTAACCACGTTTTCCTCGTTTCCGCCTCGATGGGGTTGTGATTTCTGAAAGCATGCTGACTTTCATTCTGCTTGATCAATTCCACCTTCCCACGGTTTCTTAGCTTCGTTGCACGATCAACGTTCAATTCACAAGAAACAAGTGACTTTGAAGCACTTCCATCGCGAGAAGATGACACGGATAATAATAAATTTTAAGATAAATTTTTAATACGGCGTAAGTGCAATAGTCTTGGCATTTCTACTTAGTTCAGTTGATTAAACGTTTCTTCGGAAAAAGTTCGGAAAAGAGAAAAAGATAGGAAAGTGGGTCGATTTTCACCTGGGAAGAAAGATCATTCCGTTGTCATAAAATAGAATTTTTATCGTAGAAAAAGTTGTAGATAACAAGAGAAACTATCTAATGGTTAGTTGATATCAGGTTAATTACTGGGTATCCATGATGAAAATTACAAGCAGATATAAACGAAAAAATAGTCGAAGAATATTCGTACTACGTAGGTGTACTACTACTCGTACTCGTTAATTGTCTCGCACTGACAAGTTTGCTAATAAAACAAATGAATCTTACAAATTCCGATCTAACTGAACCGATCTATTCATCTAGAAATTACAAAACTGTAAAATCCTAATATTATTATTTACTAAATCACATATTAATCCCTCGAGTGTCCAACTAACTGCCTAATTATTATCGTTTCTCTATCCCGCCGTCCATTAGCATTTCTCCGTTTGGCTGGTCGATTCATAATCAAAGCGGCGCTCGTGGCGTACACGCGAACTGCCATCCCATACGAGCATCCCGCAAGGCGGCAGGTAATTTTAGCGTTTCGCTACATTCAAAATTGCTGCCGGAACGAAACTAGAGTTCTCGAACCTGGTCACCGGCTGCCGGCGACGTTAATCCCCGCGTTAATAAACACGCGTCTATTGAACGGAGAGTTTCGAGGGCGTAATAAAGCCGCGGCCTTAAAACGATTAGCGGGGGCGGTGGTGGCAGTCGCCGACCAGGTTGTTCCCCCGACGACGACGGCAGTAGAAGAACGAAGTCGACGAAAAATTTGCACGGCGACGAGTAAGGGGCGAAGAAGGAAGATTTGGACGCGGGCCGAGGAAAAATCTGACGGGACCGGGGGCCGCGCGCGCGCCTCTCTCCACTCTTCTGGTGTACGTTCGGCTAAAATATTGAAGGAGGAACGTAAATAAAAGAAAAACACAGGCCCCGGCGATGGCACACAGGAATGTAGCAGCTGCGGGGCTCATTCACATCCGCGCACACTGGAATTCTTACTACCACGCCGCGCGCTCTCGCGGTTTCCCCCGGGGTCGCCGTCAGAGTTACAAGTATAACCGCACTCAATGCCCGCCCAGTACCTACTTCCATTTCATTCTGGAACGTTTGCAAACCGCGTATACAGTTATACAGACTGTTTTCGAACCGGTGGTATAACGCGAGAAGAGATCAATCTATGCGAAACATTGGAGGAAATTTAGAGAGAACTTGCGGAGAATCGTATCTTAAGATTCTAGGTAAGAATAGTCGGAAGGATCGTTGTTGATCGATTAATTTTCAATTCGATTTACACGAAATTTGTGAGCTGTCGTATACTCTATGTTAGGAGTTTTGTTTGATATTATTTGTACGAATTTGAATTTGATCTGCAGGAAAGATTGGAACTTTAGATGTTAGATGGGGATTTATAAAGAAAGGTGTATTATACAGATGTTTGTCTTAAGTATCAAGAAATAGAATAATATGTTTATGTTCATTCGGAATTGTATTCGGCAATATCACTTCCTTTGTCATTTTCGTCGACATTCTTCGATACTTGTCATTCGTTTGAGTTGCATGAAACGTGAATTTCAGTTTCTCTTCCAATCAATAACATCGTGAAGCCGGAAATATTTTCTTATCGGTTGAGATAAGCTCGAGCTGGTTTAGCAGCTAAGTGATATTTAACGAACAACGTTAACGACCCGCGTTGTCTGTAACAACCTCTCATAAATATTGCAATTATCACTTCCTAAATAAGCCCCGCCTTATCGATTCCACGGCCGATTACTTTAATCGCATCCGCGTTAACCTTGCAACCAGCCGCGATATATTATTCCGCTGGTAACGTATGAAATGTCTGCTTTCGGATCTTGTAAAGCCGAGGCGCACGAATAAAGGTATCCGTACTATGCGTCGACCGGTGATTTTTCCTTCGAACAAACCGATAAATTCAACTTGGATTTCTCTGTATACACTGAAACAACCGGCATTAATTAACAAACAGGATTCGATCTTTTTCCGTGAACAACTGGCTAGCTACGTGGTTCACGGTTCGCGTCACAAATCATAAGGACATCGAATATGAAATTTTCATAATTAATTACATATCGGTTCTCATTTTCGTTCGTTTCGTTTCACAAGAAATTTACGAGGTAAGATCGGTTTCCACGATTATCGAAACGAAAAGATAATATTTCTGTGATTCGTGTGGCTTGACAACTATGCGTGGGTGTCGGCCATGTTGGAAATTTAGGTTTAGAAAGTCGGCTTAGAAATCTCATGTAAATATAGAGCTCCGGCTGTTTCCAGTTTTTTTAACGAACCTATCGAAATTGAGACGAAAACATTTTCAATATTCTATTAAATTTTATGAGCTAACACCTTGCACGAATACTTGATATCCAAAGATATCCCAAATCTCCAACACACGCATAGACTGTAACGCGTATTTTCTCGCTATAGGATGCAAGTAAACTGAAAATTGCACCGTTATAAGAAACAACGATAAGAAAATTTCTATCTCTTCAAAATTTCGAGAACGAGCTGAGCTATCAGTATGGGTGAATTACGCCTGTAAATATTCGTGTGTACAGGCGAGGTTCTTAAGGACGAACAGTGGGTGACGAGTGAGAGTCTAAAGAGAGAGTTTAGATAGAGAATTTCAAGCTAGAGTCTAAAGAGAGCATTAGCAAATGGACGAGCATCAGAAACATCATCTATTCGTATCCGTTTTATTATTAGCGCATCTATCATATACGCTATGCTACATGTAATATTCCAAATCCTTTCAACTTCATCATACTTAGGTAGGTACGATCTTTCCTCGCAAAACATTGTGCCATATACAACGAACGATCACTTGCAAAATATAAGCACCAAGAATACGAGTTTTAAAATGGAAAGATTCTAGAGGAGTTAACGTTGGGGCAAAGCAAGATTTCCTTTCAGTTCCCTTAACTATATCTTTCATCCTTTTCAAGACATATTTAGACCTTCGATAAGATACCATGAAAAGACACAAGAACTGAAAGTAATATAACACAAATGGAATATCGGAACCAGTTTAATTCGAAATTTCTAAGAGTTACGAATCAACCTCCTATTCTTCTCTACGTTAAAAGAGTAAGCGATAAAATCACTAACATACAAATTATAAGACTCTTTAATAAAAGGGAAGAATGCTTTTACTAACTCAAACTTGCCGACGCGTTATCTCGATCCGGCCGGTTGTTTCAGCTCTGTACTACATATACTCGAAACCGATATCTCATAAAGCTCGTTTTGTTACACAACAAAGATGATCCAAATGCTCGTTCCACCAATGCTTACCATCGTTCTTGGTAGCCTGTCGGAGTATACGGCGTGTACGTTACATCAGCCACGCTTGAATATCCCTTTGGAGAAGTGGTATCTGGCCGTGGTAGGTCATAATGCAATCAGAATATCCCCCGTGGTAAGGAGAAGAAGAAGATTAGAGGGCACCACTCACGGCATGCTATTTACTTTGAACTATTCTCGGCACCGCGGCCGAAACACACATTATCCGTCGCCGCCGCCACGACGACGGTGTACTTGCGGCTCGCAGCCGCATCATCCAAGGAAACCGACTGATATCCTCGATAAACGATGCCCAGGCACGAAAATATCCGCCGTGCAACACTCGATCCACCGAACTGGTGAAAAGAGACGGGAAACAACTATCGGCGTTCGTCTTAATCGAAAGAGTTGCGTGTCGCGCGAACAGGGAGACTCCCATCGAATTTGGCAATTTAACTTCAAGGTCGATTTGCTGAACGAAAGTAAAGGAATTCGAAGGCAGGTCGAGGGGAAAATGTTATCATTTTTTAAAAGCAAAAGGAGACCTTCGAGTGGAGTAGTGGTATATTTGAAAATACGAGGATATTAATTTTTGAAATTGAGGTTTGGGTGGTTAGATGAACGAAGAACGATGAATGTGTATCCAGTATTGTAAGTTTAAGTTACAGTCGCTAGCATACGAATCTGCAGACTTGAAAATTGAAAAAGTTGGTAATAAGATGCATAGTATGATAAATTTAGATAATGCTTGTGAAGATATCAAGTTTAGGACTCGACGTTTGAAAGATTAGCTATACGAAGAGTGGCGAATGTACGGTATGGTAAGTTTCGGGAGTTTCAGTTTTAAAGATATATTTCGTGGATCGACCAGCAGTCACAAGGCCCGAGACACTCGACACCACTCTTCTCTAACAAGAGTAGAAAATTTTCGAGCCCACAGCTGTACCGGGAATCGCATACGGAGCTTACTGATGGATCAGAGAGCGGTGGAGGCAAAAAAAACAACGAAAAAATACGAGCGACGAAGAGGAAGAAAAAGCTGAATGAACGCGACCGAGAATACAATGGAGCACTGTTGTGCTCGGGACTCTCGGCGGTGAAACAATGCTGGCTGCCGGATTCAGTTAACAATCCGTGTAGCGAGCATGGGGACGCCACGCTAGATAAGACCGTCGAGACGCCGCGGAGGCTCGCACTCCAACGTTCGCGGATCCCTTCGAGAACCTTTTCTTTTCAATCGGATGGAAAGAAAAAAGGAAGAACGGTGGTTCGTTCACCGAGAGAGAAAGAGGAATAATGGAAACGGTGCGGTAATGGCGCAGCACGGAAACATTGTACCAATTTTTCACCAACTCTCTTCGTACTATTCTTTTGCATCGAGCGGATGCGACGATCATGAGAGATCATTTTTTCTTTTTTTGCTTCGACCTTCTTTGAGAAATAAAAAAAAAAAAAAAACGCGTGTAGAGAGAGCAAGAAGACGAAGAAAAAGAAGAAAAATAAAAGGAGAGAGAACGTGGCGCGTGAAAAATTCTATAATTGGTGACGAAGTTGGGTTCTTCGACGATCCTCCTTCTCTTTTTATCTTGTGGTTTCTACCCGGTGTCGTTGGTTAATAGTTTGTTTATCGCTCGTCATGATGGTCGATGATTAAGTCTAGCGGAACAGACGAAATACTTTCCGGAGAAAATTATAAAATCCTTGGGCGCCGCGTTCGTGGACCGCGCTCGTTTGAAAGAGAGCGAGAACGAGAGAGACGCGGTTATCGTGCGTGAATAATACTCGTAATTGGAAGCACGTGTAATTTAGCCTAAAGGCCGTGTTATTATTTTTGACGCGTGTTCGAATGCTAACGATCTAAGGAGTACTTGGAAGAATGTGCAGTCGTCGAAATTAACAGACTCCCAAGGCTTAATACATATCAAGAAATTCATTACCAGCAGTACGCGATCTTGATCAAAGATCGTCTGATCGTCGACTTGTTTCACACGTCGAATTTTACCACACGATCGAGTCTAGTTATACATGATTTATATTTTGAGGCGCGATTTACTCTTTTGTGTAATCCAAACCGATGTTTTTAATTATTGTAAACCTCGTGCACATGGTGTACTACGATTGTGTAAGCGAGGTCGGTGTAAGCGATGTAAAGAACGTCAGCTGATACATTGATAATATTTCCATCGTAAAATACTATTTCTTGTAACTCGAAAAATAGAGCTCAGACGATATTCTCTTACATGAACCTGTTTCATTATTTTGAAGCCTAAAATCAACCCTATGAATATCCTCATATTTGTTACACCATAAGGAATAATACTTTATATAGGTAAAAAAAAAAAAAAAAATAATAGAAAAAGAAACTTTCTTCAGGGGGAATAAAGGGTGTCTCCAAGAACACCCTTGACGGGGACAACAAAAAATTATTATCGGATGATCCCGCAGTTGGTTAAGAGAAAGAGAGTAAGAAAGAAAGACGCGAGAGAGTACAATGGTGAACGGTCGCCTTTGAGTTGAGGCCTGGCTGCACATAGGAATGTAATTAAAATACCGCGCGCGGCAAGACTATGCCTCTCATCGACGCGAACAATGGGCCACAATGTTAATGAGGAAAATAATTATATGAGAGTTCATTTTCTTCCTCCAGAAAATCGGATGCGGAGATTGAAGGAGGTGCTGGTGCCCCCGCCGCCAACGAAGGAAGAGTACCAAGTAGAAAGGGGTCCGTAATGCGAGCGCCAAGTGGTCCAGACGTCGTCGTGCATGCACTACTGGCGACGCCTTCACCCTTAATACAAGCGAAATCTCGTCCTCCTACGTGTTAAGACGTCCGTTCGACATAAGTGTTTTGTAATTAACGTTGTACGCACGATACTGCAACGCCAGAACCGTTCCTCTACCTTCGTGTTACGATTAGGAACACTCCGTACAGTATATGCGCGTATCAAAGAGAAACGAGAAATTTCATCGACCACTCGGAAATATATCGTTTTGCAGGTTACTCGATAGATCGAAGAAAATTGTTGCGCGATGGTTAACAGGAATTTATCGATTGGAATGGTAAATTGGAAGTTGATTCGTGTCGTCTATTTGAGTTGTTCACGGACTCTGTGCGAGTTGCGTGTGTTATACTTACGTTAACGAGCTCGAAGAATATGTTCTATGTTCGTGCAAGTTTTATGCAAACTTGGCACTGAATCGTAGATTGAAGTCAACCTCAAGTATTTCTTAGATACGCCACGAATTATGATAGAATTCTTAGGACTTTGTAGAGTTAAGTTTCCGTCCTCAAAATATTTGCAAAATAATTCAACAGAGACTTTGATTTCCAAAATAAATCTTAGTCGTCCATATTTCTAAGAACATCCATTTAAATTCATACTAAGTCAGAGCATCGGAAGTTCCCCATGCCCAAAAATTATCGTATCAAGAGATACCAATTCCTCGAAGCTTCTCGTAAAATCTCCAAGGAACTCTACTTTTCTTATAGATACTCGAGATATTACACACTCACGTTGCACACATCTTGGATTATTACCATTCAGGAGGAAAAATGACCACGGGAGAGACTAATGAAATGAATCTACGTGACCGAACATCGGTTGCAACGTCGGCGTTTGCGTGAGTCGAAAGCCCAAAGCGCCCTCGAACCAAACGGAAACGTCGACGCGACACGCGTGCAAGAAGCCTTCCACGAGCACCGTTGCTTGGAACTAGCGTATCCAGGACAGAGAATGAACGAGTTACGAGCTGCAAAAGTAACTCGATCGAGCCTTTTGAATAGAAAACGATGACGAGAATTCGAACGTTCAACGAGTCGGCTGAAATCTGTTGGCCAATATGTATTATACATATCGGTTTCAATATCGCGGCCGATATATTGGGTTTCGTAATGTTCGAAATTGACTCGGTGCATTTTACAAGTGATACCCGGCCGGCTTACGCTGGATCAATACGAACAGCATTTTCCAAGCAGCAACTGTGTATTTCGCGAGGAGGTCCCAGCCGCGTATCGTTTCGATTAAAATACACCGGATACTACTCTGATATTCAATCATCTACAAACTGTTTGCTTGTAGGCATATGTACCGGTGTTATTTAATGGAGTGAGCTATTCATAGGCGAATCGTGGAATGGGACAGAACGTCCGTACGAGCACCCTCTTTCGATTTACATAAATGGCGAACAAGGACCTCGATGGTCGAGGGTGCGGAGGATGCTGGAATTTTTGGCACCCCTGTTTCTTCATTCAGGAATACGGTGGAATGTTTGGTGTGAGGATTGTTTAATCCTTCCACGCGGTACGTACATACACACCGGCTCATAGAGCTAATGAAATTTCAAAATGTTTCGTATATACATATAACACTTTCGTAAAAGAAGTTCACAAGTGTTGTATAACAATACTTCCAAAGATTATGAATAAAAGGGTTAAACGTTATCAGTGTTATATTTAGAATCTTGGACGGCTGTATAAAATGATGTTATTGGCATTGCTTGAATATGATTAATGTACGTAAGAAACGATGTGTAAACGATATGTGATCATAGCTAAGAAATATGTATTGTAAGATTAAAATTAATAATTTCTTTATCGAGGAATTTTATTGTTTTAACGTATCGTTACATCGTATTTACATTTTCAAAGACCAAAACTAGCGCAACTAAAACTAATGCCAAATGAAATTTTTGATTAAAAGACGACTCGGTTAAAAGGTTAAAATACGTTTATACAGAAAGTTTACGTATCAATAGCTTCAACTTAAAACTTGAAATATTAAAACAACGATATGAATGATCGAAACTAATGCAGACTCGAACGATCCAATAAATCCTTATCTTGGAAAGCTAAAAAGAATCTTAAACGAATTTAAAAAATTCAACCACCGCCGTTGATTCGAAGGGTTTATCGCGTAGGTGGCAAACCGAGACTAGCCAAGGACAGCGGTGCGGGGTTTCGGTACCGGGCGAGGAATCCGCCAAAGGCGGGACGAAGCGAGAGACAAACAGAAACGTTGAAACGCAGACGGATAAAACGGGGGGCAGGGGTGAAAACATGGATGAGAATCGTGGAGAACGCGGAACAGGGATAACGAAACGAAGAGTCGGTCGAAACAGAGAAACAGCCAGGGAGAGTATGGGGTGAAAAAAAGGAACGAGCGAGATAGTGACAGAGACTCGGGATATAGGAAGCAAAGGGGTAGAGGGACGCAATTTGAGCGAGTGGCATCAGTCGGCGGGTTTAATGAGGTTAGCTGCAATTACATGCATTAGTACGACATGACGAGGGCAGCGGACCCGACCTCGGTCCTCTGCAAGAGATATTCGATGTATGAGCCTGGTAAAAGGGTGGCCAGAGGGTGGAACGCGAGCAAGAGGACGAGTGGAGAGAGCCGTGACGAGAGAACGAGATACGGTGTAAAGGAGATACAAAGAGAGGACAGGATGCTAGCTGGTGGGTAGGATCGAAGAGGGGAAAAAGAGATACGCGGAGTGAGTAGCAGACAAGAAAAGAGAGAAAAAAAGGAGAGCACGAGATGCGGAAGAAACGGTGTAGCTTGGCTAAAATGCGTTAACGCGTTAGCCGTTCACGCTGGTACACTGTGCCTGCGCGCTCATTCGCACGACACAGAGCGAAGCGGAGCCGAGCCGAGCGGTTTGCTCGTCTCCCGCGGCAGGTAACGCGCAAACTCACGCATCGTTGCCTCGCGATCAAACGACAAACACCGTCGGCTTGCCGCTCCACTGCGATAATTCTTTGATCGCTCGAAAAGATACACTCCGACGAGCCAACCCTCTCTGCCGGATTGCACCCTCTCCGCGCGCGCGCGCGCGTGCGTCTCCAACAGCCACCGCACCGTACCCTATCCGTCGAGAAAAACCCGGTGAATCGGATAAGCGAGGTGGTCGCGTAAGTTGATGTTCCGCGCGGGCAAAAAGTAACAAGAAGGGAGAATGATACACAGATAGAGAAAAAAAGACAGCCGCGCGCGTTCATTTAGCCTCCGTTTAGGCGGCGTGCCTCTTGCGACGACTGCAGGATACGAAATCGCGCGTTCGTACACGCTTCGCTGACCACCGGAGAGTCGCGACCGTCACTTTGTTCGATCAACGAATGCTTGTTACACGAATGTTCCTGATTTGTGGCGTTTGAAGTACGTGAATTACAGAAGGCTGCTTTCTTTCATCGTTGTATGGATTTATTGTACGGATATCGACTTTATGATTTTAGAGTATTTCCCACAATTAATTGTAAATTCTGAGTCCGTTACATCGCAAATATTGTACACATCGTGTTTCCACTGCACGTCAAACAATCTTCCTCACAACGCATTCTCGTCAAAGAACCACACTAGCTCCATTTACTGAAACGTAAAACAAAGCAAATATGAAGATAGCGCACCGTGATAGGCAACAGTGCACGCCGACAGAAGTATCGATGATAAAGGACGGCAGGACGAATCACCATATCGGTGAAGAACAAAAACGCGCCACCCCCGGAGGCGGTTTTGTTCGATATTACCAGGACAGTGGCGAGCTGTCGTAGTTGGTGGGACGGGAGGGGGTGGTCGGGTGTATTTTTGCGCGGCTGACCAACGCGTTTCGCGGGTATTGTCGGTCGATACGGATTTCACGAGCGGCGGCATTCTGCAGAGAGAAGCAAAACGCACGGATACGTTTGATACAATATATAAGCGGTCGGATTGGGCGGGGACGGGGATCACAAAGTAGCATTCTATTGACAGAGAGCTCGACGCTCTCCGGTCCGCCGGTGATTATACTTGGTGATCATATCGCTCGTATATTGACAAGAGAGAGAATGGGAGGAAGGGAAACAGGGAAAGAGAGGGACAGAGAATCATCCCCATTCCCGGACGCTTCCGTTACCTCTGTCTTCCTTTCTCTGCGCGTCTACGCGTTCCCTGTCCCTGTCTTGCGCGTCTCGGTCTCGCAACTTGCCATCCTTGTCCGATCATCCCCCACGGGTGTATGCGCCGCTGCAACTTCCCTCACGCTCCCGTCGGCCGGGAGTGGTGGCCGTTCCCGTGGACGCTTCTCGTGCACCGGTGCACACAGACCGCCCACCGGCGACCCACAATACGCCGCTAATTCCCATAAAGCGCCGGCCGATACGCAAATGGACAAACGTATGGACATACGCACAAGCGCCCCTGGCCTCTCTCGCTCACCGGCCAAACACCGCACGCCATACACTCCCCCTCTTGTTCCACGTTTCTAACCCGGCATTCGCAGCTCGCATATCGCGGACCAGGCTTTCTCTCTCTCTCTCTCTCTCTCTATTTTGCGTTTGTTCTCGGTCTCTTTCTCCCTTTTGAGCCCCCCGCTTTTGTAGATTACGCTAGCGTGTAATAACGGCACGGTCGCGCAGAAATGCGCCGTGATGTCCGACGGTGCTCAGCTTTTTTGTTTAAATCAAAATACGAATTTGTGTTCGAGTTTTGTTTTAAGATGGCAAAACGTAGGTTTTCTACGAGCATCGAAAGGTTGACTTTATAGCGAAACGTTTAACGCCTATCGATGACGATATATATATTTACCCTCGAAGTAACGAATACGTTGCATATTACGCAACACAATTGACAAAATGCCGATCGCATAGCACGTGGCTAGTTTCGAAATTTTAATTAATACTATAGATTGTGGAAGATTTCAGATAAACATTTCTGAAATTCACCCCACTGACGTCTTTGAACGTTCTCAATGCTTAATCTACTGAGTTGTATTAACGAATATAAATTGTACCTACGTCTATAGATAGAAGACGCAAATTAGATTTTGACGATTTCATCCGTCGTTGTATTTGAAGTACGAAAACACTTTGTTTGGGAGCGGTTTCTACCAATTTTACGGTAAAACTAAGCAATCTAAATATTTGCGCTAGGTCAAAAATAAATTACAGCGCACAAGCATGAAAATAACAAACGGTGATATTAAAGTGGCTTGAAGTATTACGAAACAGTTCGAGATATAATACTTACACTCACGTCAAGCACCGTATCAGACAGATCTTCCTCTATCATTCCACTTCATTAAAAGCAATATCAAAATGTAGAAACGCACTTTACCTATGAAGTTACAAACATAAATATGTATAGCGATATGCGAAATTAATGCAGTGGTTCGTGATAAAATACAAATTTCTCAATTATATCTAATATCCAGACTCGTTACGATGTTTTTGGCGACATGGAGCAGTTTACTTCATAGAATTCAACTTTAATCGCTGACGGTGTAACATGTGCAACATAGACGTTTGGATAGCAAGCAGAAACTTCACGCTCACCTGTCACAGTTCCCTGGAGAGTCATCAAATATCGGTATCTATATGACGAAGGTCGTACGTGTCCGAACAGGTAAGAAGATAGGTCGCGAAACCGGCGAATGAGAATCGATGAATGGACTTGCATCGCGTGTCGCAGGTTCTTTTCCAGGTATCAAGGATGCGTTCCAAACATCATCGACCGAATTTTTGCGCTCTGCAGAATCGAATATTCTCCTAGTCAACGTGGCGAATTTTCGAGAACGACAGCGAACATATATAATGTATATACATTCTTTCAATTAATTTGTGTTGGTGATCGATACTTCTGAGAAAACTCTACATCTGGTCTTCGGCTTTCACAAAGCGCCGATGTCGTCGATAGCGCATAGACAAAAGAATGCGTCGACGACAGACGATAAGCGGCACACGTGCGACGTCTTTTTCGGCGTTCCTTTAGTCATAGGCTAACACTGCTAGCGTGCGGATCTGGACCAGCTTACATATATATTCCTACTTGTATTTACGCTTCTGTATTAAATTATATTTTCTACCTTACAATTTATCCACACGTTTCTTTGTTCACACATCTAATAACCTCAACAATTTGGTTAAGATTTTCATCAGCAAGATTCTAATAGCAAGTATCTTTCAGAGAAGTAGTATATTTGAATGTTTTGCTGCGGTAATATTATGGATTTTCGATGGTACATCTGATAACATAGATACATCATAAATCATTTAACAATACATTCTTTAATATTTGCATTATTTATCGTTAATATATTCACAACTGATTAAGCACGATTATATGATCAATAAACCTATCCTTTAGAACATCAGTAGATGTCCAAGATAAATCTCAATTAATCATTGCAATTCTCTACTTTACACTATCTTTTATCTCTTAGCTTCCATCGTCACTTAATCAAGGAATGTCTCTTATCTAATCATCGATGCTCGCACGATCTTTCCAAATTTTAGGACCAACTTCCCCCAAGTTACAAAACACTTACATCGAAAACTCTTGCAATAGTGTCAACGTACTACTCCTATTATTTCGGAATCGCATGATCCATCTACCCTTCGTTTCTCCGGGTCACACCCTCTTCGTATCTTCTGCTCTATCATGAAAACTTAAACGCGCACCATCGACTGTCATCGGCCGATCTCACCGCATCTTTGTCGTGTCCGATATAGACAATCGTAGGAAAGGGTCGCGCGTTACTTGGCGAGCGAATGGACCGGGGCTGTAAATAAAAGAGGAGCGATGGTCGGGAGCGGCGCGTCGGCCGGTGCATCTCGTCCGTACGCTCGAGCCACTGGGCGTGACAATATGCTCCTGCACAGGTGTACGAGCAAAGGTATAGGTAGGTTCGCCGAGGCGCCTCAGGGAAGAGGAACGAAGAGAGCTCTCGCCGCCCACGCGATCGCTTTGCTCGTTCCTCGAATGAGACAGAATATAAGAACGAGCGAGACGGGGTTTTCGTGGGAGGAAGAGAAAGGAGCAAAGAGACGACGGCGGAGTAGAGGAAAAGGAAAGAAGGAGCGTGGAAAGGAGCCGTAGAGGATATAGGGGGAGAGAGTAGCGTATGCACGTTGAGAGAGGAGGAAGAAAAAGGTCGAAGGTGTAGCCTTCGAAGGTGGTGTGTGCTTTCGAGAACGAGTACGTGGCTGCACACCTGTGCCAATGCAGCATGGCACAGAGTCGCATAACAGGTGGAAAGGTGAAAGAAAGAAAGAGAAACAGACGGAAAGAGAGCGGGAGTGAGCAAGAGAGGGGAACAGAGGAGAGGGAGATCCCCACTCGACCCCGAGTCTGCCAACTCGAACATTACTATACGCCCTCCGGGACCCGAGAGGAGGAGAACGTTCAGACTACCGCCTTCCTCCTACGTTCTCTCTCTTCTATCCATCTCTCTCTCTCTCTCTCTCTCCCTCTCTTTCTCTCTTTTATCCTTGTCTTTCTTCAACGCTTTGTCCGTCTCTGTCCCGTTTCCGTGCTACCCGGCTCCGACCTCCTTCTTTCCTTCACGGTCGCACTTCCGTTTTAACGTCGGCTAACTCTCGAGGCGGCTGCCGCTGCCGCGCAAACGCCGCCGACAAACGCGTTTTCACTTGGTGCCGATGAAATGGCCGACGAGAAAACGTTCTCCACCCTTGCAAGAGCGGCGACACACGCTGCGGAGAGATTGCAAAGTGCCGACCCGCCCCGGCTCGTAACGCGGTTTCTGGAGAAGCGCTCGCGACGAGAATCCTCGATGTTTCCTGTCTCATCGAGTTTCTTCTTCGCGGAGTTATTAAGGAACGAGTAGCTCGTCTGCGAGAAAAATTTTCTATGCTGTTTGTAATAGTTTGTTTTAGGGCATAAGGCGATTTAGTCTAGAGAAGAATTTTGTATGCTTATTGTCTTACGATAGTTCGATTTGAAATATGTATTTGTACTTACCGCGTTATCGTAGAAATGGCTTTGCTTGTTTTATCGATTTTGAAGAATCGTTAAAAAAGATCTCACCATTTGCCGATGAGAACATTTTGAAAAGCAAAGGTGTATATTAATTGATAATAAATGCGCTACAAAAATCTGTCAATTTCAGAAAACTCCACGACCACGTGCATGAACGAATTTCTAATTCTTGCTTCGTAACATGTTCGCATCTTATACATATAAATTATGCTGCAACTCTCAAGACTATCGACTCTAACGTAAGATTACTGATGCATCGACTATCAGATAAGACACGCAAAAGGAAAAAGTGGAAATTAGCTAGATAAGACCGATCTACGTCATGAAGTATAATTAACATAATCAATGACTAATACACAAGCCTCGTATCTCGTCTCTACCTTCCATCTCTTCGACCCATCCATAACCCGCAATTGAAAATCTATCAAACCCGATGCGATAGTCGCTACCAATCGACTAAAACCGACATGCTCGCAGCTACCAGATGATCCCACGGCGTTGGGACGCACACGAGGCCGACCGTGCATCCAGGTATAGCGGGCACAAGCGTGTTTGCTTAAAACGCGTTCGCAGAATCTCGCTGCGGGATGAATTTAGCGGGACAGCGGGGCGGACCGGAGCGACGGGGTTGCGCGTGTGCAGCACGTAAATGACTGGCATAATAACGGTAATACATCGGGTATTATCTGCACGCGTTCGCATTTTTGCGAACGGACAGGTTTCTCGGCGATTCCCGCGAGCGAGCGAGCCGTTCTTCGCTTCCACGCGATGACCCGCAGTTTTTCAGGTCGCGTGGAGTATCCAGTCATCGCGATGCCGCTGATACGATCGTTCATGTCTATGAGACGTCGCTTCGCCTCGAGGAATCAAAGGAGAGAATCCAACATTGTTCGCGTGTTTCGTGTCCTGTAAAGGTTTTCTTTTAACAAATATGGAAATTAGAGAGGTAAGAGATGTGCCGTGGTTCGTGCAGAGGATTCGAGAGGAATGCGATGAACTCGCGCGTGACGCGCTGCACGAGAGAGACGCGTGCCATCGAGGAGAACGCCGTGTCCGCTTCCACGCATTGCCACGGATAATGAGTTTCTCTGGTGCACGATGCTGTGTCGTGCGTAATGGGCTTCGATTCGTTTCAATGCTACGCAGAGTTGCGAGAGACATACGTCTTAATATTTTTGCATTTATATTTCGATTTAGTATATTTATAGTATATTTCAGTTTATATTTCGATCGTGGCACCAGAATTTATAATATTTTTAAACGATGACTATGATAAGTTAGCTTAAAAATGAGTTTCATATACGAAGAATAATAAATAAAACGATACTTGTAGATACTGTAGATAAATATCTTAGAATTTTTTTACATTTCGAAGGTTATGAGTGTCCCTCGTAAAGAATCGATGTGTTCATCGATAACGTTAAACGCGTTAAAGAGTCTACTGCGGAGTGATGCATCTAGAATGTTCCTCTTACATCAAATATTTAAAGAAGCTCTTTTTAGTGTGGCTGCATGCTCATTTTACTTTACGCAAAGGTATTAAAGAGAAATGAAAATTATCTAGGTCTATTTACGCAATGTAGTATATCCTTTTTTACATGGATTAAATGTAATATCGTCCAGTGTACACAAGGAAAATTTCATTCAAGTTGCTCGAATAAGATGATACATTTATGCGAGCGATTCCTCAAAATATTGGAAACACGATGGAAGAAATGTTTCTTCAAATATCGCGAATTAACTTAAATTTACATTTAGGAATTTATCTATCTACGTTGATTTCCTATTTTTTCCATATTTACCACATTTATCAAGACAAATAATAAATAATAAATGTTCGTTTAACGTACTTACGTTATTCATTAAGGTACAGAATCAGATCGCCTTCGCTTTTTTTTTTTCTCGCGGGTTCTAGTCCGCTAGTAGCGGTTTAAATTTGCACCCACGGTTTTGCAACTGCCTGCATAATTGCTGATTAGTCTAGATTGTTGCACGCGAAACAGCATTGAAGACACCACGGCCGATCTTTATCGTTTGTTCTTTCGTTAGCGGATCCCTGAAACGTATCACCCCTTCCGCGTCGCCCGAGACTAACGATCCCGTTTAGCGAAACAGTAAGCGGGGATAATTAAATTTAATTGTGTATACGATCGCTGCAAGATTTAATTGGAGCAGTTGTAACGCAACGATATTTGTTTAACCTCACAGCTGGCTAGTATCAAGTCAGTAATTTTTTCATACAGAACCGAGTTAAATTAGACAAGATGCAATTATCCTTCTTAATACTTTTTCGTTTGTTTCGTCATCGCGTCAATAATCTTCTTGCATAGAAATTGTCTTCTTCAAATTCAAATGTTTCATAGCAACTACGAATTGAACAGTCGACAAGTTTTCACTTACGATTATATGTGAGATTTAATCAATGGTGAAAAAATGAAATAAAATATGGTTATTTGACTCAAGCTAAGTAATTTTCCTGTAATTCGTCAAATTCGGTTACGAGCAATTTTTAAGTCATCTACGCTCGAAAATAAACTACATATTTGACTTACCTAGTGAGATAACTCAAATAACCCTACCTTATTACGCACATCTCTTCCTTTATTCGAGCTGCAGATCTAATCTAACAAATCTCGTATCTTCGGCTTTCGTCGATAACAGTGTTCCAGAGTTGCGTTAATTAAATCCCCGTTAGGGCATAGTTATACGTCGAATCGCTAAGTGAAACATAAGTTAGAAGCGAGATCGATCAGCGGATTAACGTATCCCGCGAGACTGAGATAAATGTCACGGTGTAACACAGACAAGTTGGATCACGAAACGGCTTAATAGTACAAGACAAATTATCGGCTATTGATAGTCGCTTTCCGATCTCGGCAAATTCGTGTCCGCTAATATGTAAATTTAGAACCTCGTCCCTCTTCTACGGTTGATCGATAAATCTCGCGAGTCATACGCGAGCATCGTTAGCTCGTCACGTCGCGTGTACGTTCGAATTTTGTATCGGCGATATTAGCTTGCCAACCACGGTGTCTCAGACAATCAATTTCTCTGCTGGCCTCGATTAGCCGAAAATAATTCCGCCGCTAGATCGTGGCAGCTAAGCCGGTATCTATAACCCGCGTAAAATCGATCCATTCAAACAGGTTCTGACGATGCTTAATAATACGGTACCTAATGCTTCACCTAATGATACGATCAATGATGATTTTATGAACATTCGAAAGTAGAAAAATATTTGCGATTAATTTACTTTCGCATGTATATCGTGCTTTGTATCGCTTATTAACGTTCTTTCTTTTCTGCCATTGATAACAAATATAATTGATCTACTTGACCATTTTCTTATCCACAAAGCCATGAAATTCCATGATAGAAAGTGTTGTGATTAACTTCGTCCGATGACTCTCGGTATAAACTGTATCTTTTGGAAGCACGAAACCGCAGGTGTTAAGAAGAACGAGCGTTGATATCGTGAATTTGAGGTTGATCGGTAGCATAAAATTACAGATCAGCGATATCATTGATCACGCGTCACGAGACTCGTTTATACTAAAGAATAGTAAAGTAGATTGTAACTGTTTGCGAAAGTCTCTAAAATCTCGGCCACAAGAACGTTGGTCAAAAAGCTAGTCCAAAATTCACAGAGAGAAACAAGTTTATATAAAAAACCAATTAACCTGAGCTTCCAAAAAACCTAGTTTACACTCTAGAATCCACAATTCTCTCTTTCTCACCAGCTAGCTACCCGTAAAACCTGAAATAAAATCAAGAAGTCCTCCTACCTTCGACTGATCTTGCTGTTGCAGCAATTGTTCCCTGAGCAGCTGCAGCTGTAGGATCATCTCGGAGAGCCTGCGCTCCTTCTCTGCGAAGCTTTCCGTGAAGAGGAATGCTGACGCGCTATCCTGCTGGACCTGACTTTCCGTGTTCTGCATCCTGCCAGAAGCCGGGGGTGAGGGTGGCACGCTGTTCGCCACGCTGGCGACGCCTCCGCTGTAACGTACACCATCAAACCATGGTCAATTACGCTTTACGTACGTGTACACGCGTAGGGAGGTCGTTTCTCGTCCCTGTAGTTTGCACGGCACGGTGCACAACGGGCGAGAGAAACCGAGAGAGCCAGCACGGAAGAAAAGGACAAAAAGTAAGAGAACGAGAGAGAAGGCGATGCACAGACACAGAAACAGAGGAAGAGGAAAGAGGAAGCAGCACAAGCAGTCCTGGTACGTAGATCAGCCACGTACGAGGCTATTCGCGTGCGAGCAAGAGTTTCCAGTGGCTCTGCCGGTCTCTGGAATGGGATAGTAGTTGGCGTACATAGGGCCGGGAGCCAGGTGAATAATAGATAGGGTCGCGGCCGCGCAATCACGGTAGCCCGAGTGTTTGCCCCCGTGATGGGGTGTTCCTCGCTCTTTCCTTCCATCCCTCTCTGCCAACCCACCCTCCTATTCTCCTTCTCTTTCCTTTCCTCTGCCTTTAGTAGTCGTTTTGCTCGCTCTCGCGCACCTTTCTCCTCGTTCCGCCGCGGTTTCTTCCTTCTAAAGTGCCCTCCTGGTCTACGCCCGGAGCTCTCGTTCCTCTCTCTTTTATACCGAGGAAAATGGACCACGAATAAGTGATACGGACGCATTGTGCCGGAGCAGCGGCAGCGCGATGGGCTATGCAACGAGAGGCGAGCATACGAAATCGTGAAGGACATCGTCGAACCAGAGGATAAGGACGAGGATTGAAAGAACCGCGCCTTCCGGAATCTAGGGCAATATACATATACGTAACTGTTCCGCCCTGAACTGTATGGCGTTTCTTACGGGGTCAACGGTTAAAGGGACGCTGGAATTTTAAAGACCGACCCTCGGTGGATGTGGGTATGCGTTTTTGCCATGTGATGCGCGAATGGTTACGAAATCTACTTTGCAACGAAAGAAAAAGGATATAGTTTCCTATTCTTTGACGGAACGATGTCGCAATGGTAGATCTATGGTGCTTGTTCGAAACTTCGGGATAGTTTTGAACTTTTTTAAGGAATTTGTAGCTTAAAAAGGTATCGATTATTTATGGAAAGCTATAGGTATCAAATGTAATAATCCTTACAAAATATAGCAGGAAGCAAAATACTTAGAAGAAAGGAAAAATCATTCGATGAGTTCTATACGTTATGGAAGCTTAATTAGACTCTAAAGCACACACCGTACACGTTTCTCGCGACTCATCAACGGCTCAAAAATCGCGCATCATGAAACCGTTACCTATTGAGAAAAAAGATACGTGCTTTATCCTTGCGCGACCGATGAAAGACCCTTGCTGTGCGTGGCTTTCTTTCGGAAGATAATAACGCTCGGTGGGCGGCTACAAGATTCTATTCGCGCCTGTTGACCTCGGTATCAGGCAACAAAAGGCTCATTCTGTCGCTATTATCATCCCCGCTGGCGACGCCGTACGTTCGTAGGACTTAGCCTTTCCGGCTGACCAAAAATAGGCCATGTCACGCGTGTTGCTTCTTTTGTCACGCCAATTTTGCGACATACTGTTATTTTCGGCGGTCACGCGGTTAAAAATAAGGTCACCTACGGAGCTGAATGAACGATAAGAAGCGCACGAGTTTAATTTCGTCGATGGGGTACTCCATCGTCGATCGTCGAACATCCAATAAAACGACTCGCGACACAAATGTTTCACCAAATGTTTGTGTATCGATCGTACGATAAGTTTGCAAATAAAACTGGATTACGCGTAAATAACGACTGCTTTCGATTATCTTTTTTCCTTTTCCCCTTGTTTTTACTTTTTGCCTCTGTTGGCTATGTGTTTTATCGCACGACATGCTGTAACGTAATTTTGGTGGAAGCTTACATTCATTATGAAATTGATGATACTTTTATCTGCAGCGTGTACTCGACGGTTTATATCATTAAACGCTTGCACACGCGTGAAACGCATGGTGGAAGTTGGCAAGCAGATATTAGTATCAAAAGTGGAGCGTGTAATAATAATATACGGATTTTTAAATGTGACGCGCCCATTTTAATTCCACGCGCGTCTCCGTTTACAGAAATCACATACGGATTAATATACTTTCGATTAACAAGTTTTATTCAATTTGAGCCTCTGTCGTTCTCCATTGAACGTAGAATCTCTTCTTGATTTATGGTTTTTAAAGACTATGTATCGAAGCTTTGTATATGGTAATACTTTTCCTTTCTGTCTTTCTTCTACCATTTACTTTGATATCAAGCGTAAGAGAAGTTAAATTGTAAAGGAAATAAGGCAAATTTATTGCCTATTGGCGATCCACTTCTTTCCACGGTTTAATGATTCACGGTATAGCAGCTGCAATCTGCCCCGAGCAGCGAATAATGCTGGTGTTGTTTGATTTAGTTTGAAAAGCCATCGCGGAATATCTAAGCAGAGAATGATTACAAAATAGCAACGCTCTTGTTGCCGAACAAACGAACATTGACGATCCACGTTTTTCTTTCAGAATCTTCGATCTAATTGATCGAAAATTTCCCGTTCCATAACTGCTGTTTATCAAGTCAAAATTTTATCCGATACTTCCGCCGGGGTAAAACCACTTTTCGATATAAACTGCTTGACAAATCTTTTTGATTTTATTAACTTTCTGGCTGAACTACGTCATCGAGCTTCAAACAAGAACTTGAAAAGTAAAAATACTTTATCAAGCTTGAAATCTAACCACCCAAACTTTAATAAATATTGCTAGTGATATATTTCTTACAACGAAGTGTACAGTGACTAGCTTGCTAAATTGTAAATTATTATGGCATCTGTGAAAATAAGTGACATACGAGTTCGATCATACGGAATAAAATTTACCAAAATCCCTGTGGAAAATTTTTCGAAATTGAGTCGAACTACGTACAAAATTTGTCAAATCACGACGCTATTTAAAAATTGTAAAATGTCCACGATAACAAATAATAAATCAAAATATCAACAATTTGTCGGCATTAGTAACATACGTGTAAAAAATCTACCTACGTCGATCGATCAGAAGTAAACGCAATTTGCTCGAGTTCGCGGTCGGTCGTTAAAACAAGTATTTCTATCGGAGCGGGGTCGGGTCCAGAATTGAATGTAATCCAAAAAGCGGGTGAACGTCACGTAAGTGCGAGTTGTCGTACAGTTGGCTGAATTTTGGAAGAATTTTGGCCCCGATACCCACGCGGCGTGTGGGCAGCGGGCTGGCACGATTCTGTCTGCTCGTTCGTGCTTGCCAAGTTCACCGGTTTGCTTTCAATGGTTACACGCTGCCTCGGGGATTGCATTCTGCCACGTTCCGTCTGCTTTTCGAACAGGCTCGATGTTACCAGTCAGAGAAGATTCCGCGCGACAGTTTTGTTTCAATCATCGGTAGGAATGTTTAGTAGATTTCTCGTGGCCGATGATTCGAAGAGCAAACCGAGAGAATTATAGAACGAAAGATACGCGTGGACGAATCACTGTGGCATATTTGGCAGATGATTCCGATTCTCGGTTGGAAAGGTCATGCACACTCCGTTGAAATTATTTCATGTTAGTAATTTTTGTGTATTTCGTTTTCTTTCTATTTATTATTTAGAAACGTCGTTGAACTTTAAACTTTAAGTTTATTATAGAACTTGAAATCTCCTTGGTTTAATTTTTTCCCAACAATTTTATGATTACCATACTGACAGTGATAACAAGTTTCTAGTGTTCCTTACGTTAGAATTAGATAACTTGTTTACCAAAATAACGAGACAATTGGATCGCAAAATGCTTGAGATTCACGGCACAGCTAAAATTCTAATTGTAGGCAAAGTATTCTATAACGCGACGATAAAATTACTCAGTGGCAATTTTTACTACCAAAGGTTAATTCCACCTTTGTGTTTCTAATAATATGCACAGTTTTCTAAAGATATATATACATATACATGCTTCTAAATTAAGGCATATTCTAGTTTGTCAACACAGCCAAAATAACATGTTCCAAACCGAGATACTCCAATAAATATAGAAGAAAATTATCTTTCCATGCTCATCCATCGAGAATGTATGTATGGTTCCTAGACGTTAGTCGAGTTCTTTCATCACCCTGTACAAAAGAAGTTCGCAACGAGACGGTGATCCATAATTAGCCACGTGCGGATAATCTTTACTCTGTATCCTCGACGTTGTACATTGTGCGAGAGATGTTCAGAGAGAACGGAAAAACTTCCAGGCGTCCCCATCGCGCCGATACAAAGAATCAATTCATTCACGAGCCTGATTACATGGAGCAATTATTATTACGTGACCGTGCGATATCGACTTTGAATATAGTCTAATCGTACTCTGCGATAACGTACACACGCGCCTCTATCATATCCACGATAAATCCCACTCGTTTTACTTTTTTTTCCGTCTTTCCACACTAGGCTGTTTTAAAATAAGGTAAATTTCTCTTCGCGTGTGTTACTTTTTTAATTCGTCACTAACGGGAATTTGTTGGAATTTATTATGATTTTATCATGATTACGAAAAGAGAAAGCTAATAGATAGACAGAACTCGTTATTGTTCGCGAGATAAGCGCGGTACTTTCTGAAATATAATATTAAAAATGAAAATTCTGATTTTGAAAATAGCTGTGACTGTAATTTATCTTACATCAATCAGGACTCGATGAAATGTTTGCAACATTTGTAAAGTGGCATGTGTCAATGTCGAGTGAAACTTGTTAACACGAGAATAACTACTAGAACCACTTTTTTTTTACAAGCTTATCCTGCAACTCGTTTCCAATCTGAAATTGCAAATTTTAATGTTCGTCGATTGCATACTTTTTATCTTAATAGATCACGATTGGTGTTGCCTTTACTTTTTAATAAAACTTATAAAAGTTATATCTCAACGCACATAAAAAATAAATTACTTTTTATCTAGAATATTGCAATATGCTACTAGTTTCTGTTGTGAAACCGTGTTTACTGTAAGCTAATGTAAATTAACCAGTGTCATAAAATTAGAATTAAGAATGTAAATACATTAACAATCTCGAAACACAATATTGCCTACAAGTATATTCTAATAATTTTCCAAGTAATTAGTATGAATGCCTACATTGATAATAGCATAACCACTTTCCAACTTTCATGCAGTTTCATCAAAATCCGCGACTACCTAACACTTCGTGGATCTTCCTGCACGTTTTTAACAATCGCGCGAAATGGAAACGAAGAAAGGCATAGTCCAGGATAAAATGTCGACTCGTCCGATTTCTTATCGTCCTCTCCTCGGACGCGTTTCTTTGTCCCTGAGCCGAGAAGTCGGATATTTTCAGGCTCTCTCTCTGTGGACCCTTTGTTTTTTTGCCCTCGGCCCTCGCTCCCGTCTTCCGACGACTTCCTTTACGCTCGCTCCTCTTTGTATTTCACGGATGGATCTCCGTTCGGTAACGAAGAGTCAGTTTACGACTGGAATCTGTGGATCTTGTCGTTCCCCGAACAATGGACGCTTTTGTGGGCCACTTGCGGGGCCAAATTTAAGCAGTTCGCGTTGTTATTCTCCGCGGCCGATACAGAGGAGAGGACAGAATAGAAGCTCGATACTGCTACTGTAATTCTTGACGTTGCTATCGAAGATGTTAAGGTTTTTCTCGCGTACGTTGAATCTCGAAAGAGAGTCTCGAGAAGAACGCGAATTACGACTCGAGAAATATTCTAATTCACATGGAACAAACATTCCCAAGGATATTTCTGACGAGAAAGTTATAACTTGAGATTTAGATCGATTTTAAGATTGTGTGGTTAATATAGAACCTAGAAAATTGAAATACACGTTCAGATTTTTTAAAATTACCCTTATTCAACTTCTCGAAACGAAGTTTCAAGCTGTATAGAGACCTAGCGTAGTATACAGGCTTGAAAAGTAAAAATCAGTGATGAACGTTTCCTATGACAGTTTCTATATTTGAACAGCGATAGTTCTACGCTCGTCGTTACAAAACGGAAAGTTTATATATTGGACGATCTATTCGAAGAGTGGTGTTTGAAAAAAACAGCTAAAAAAATACTTGGAATGTTTGTACATTGGACGATCTGTTCGAAAAATGATGCTTAAACGTTTGAAATCCTACCACCACTATGGATGTAAAAAATAATTTGTTTCACGATGATTTTCTTTTAAAAATTCTGCCTTAATTTTGTGCAATTTTAAGGACGAACTTGTCGGGAAAAGAGTAGCTTGTATAATTGGAGTTCGTTTAATCGTTCCTATATAATCTCTTTTAAATTGTATCTACATTAATTTTTTCCATTTAAATAAACGAAGTTGTGCTGTATGTGCAAATATACTTCTTATAACCGCTGTATTTATGGATTATGTAAAGTGTATAAAAGTGGCAGATAGCTGGTCGGAAGACAACGGCAGATTAAAAGCGTGACGATTGCAACATCGTGACGAATCCACCAGCCACGAGTGGCAGTTAGAACAGAAACAATATCTGCTAATTAAAAGGAGATACAGATTGCGTAATATGGACGACAACGTACATGAAACCGTGGCGGATCTCGTCAGAACTCGCGCGGTGAATCTGGGAAACAGGAAGGAACGCTCGCCAATGGAGTCGGCCTCATTTCCCCCGGCTGACTGGCCACTTCCTGGCGCCGTTTAATTAATGTCCTCCACTATCGTGGTAGAAACACAGAAAGGAAAACTGTAAATAGCCGATACGCGACAGCTGGAGCTACTCCATTTCCTAACGATGGACACTCCGATGTTTGTGAAGTTACTCGAGATACCTTGGATTCTATATTACAAAATGATGAACTTTAAATGATGTTTTTTTTTTTTTGGAAGATAATTCACGAGGGGATATCAATGAAAATTCTGTCTTCGGAGATTTGAGAAATATTGTGCGGTTATCGCGAATACTGAAGATAGTCAAAGAAGAGTTATTTCAGGTTTTATATCTGAAATGCCGAATTATTACAAAAAGTAGCTACGCGATAACAGATCCATTTTAACGAAAATTACTCGCTGTCATTTAGTTTTTAGATCGAGAAAAAATATAATTTTTCGCTATAATTTTCGTTGAAATTTGTTTCCTTGACAATTTCGATTATTGTCGCTAACTTCAAATCCTATTTATATAGATTCCTTTAGATCGCGTAAGAAAGTTTACGATATTATATCTGACGGAAAGAAATTTCTTTGATAAGAAAATAGAACTCAATAAGAAAAATTAAATATCCTTTGTATGAGATATTCACAAATTTATAATACGAATGATAATTATTATTTTCGATATTAACTATTATTTATATCGGTAATTATTATTTCCTTTCATATTCACAAGGTTCGTATCATTTCATTTCCAAGTATCTCACACACACCCCGATTGATCTCCCTGAAATCCCCAATAATAGAACATGAACAGAACACTAACCAGTGCGCGTTGTGTCCGGTCGGCGTAGAGGAGGGTGGCGGACTGTTCCGCCTGTTATTACTGGTATCGTCCTGCAACGACAGCGACTCGCTGTTCATTTTACAGGTTAACCTCTTCAGAACGTCGTCCATGGATCTCTTACTCGTAACAGTTGTTGCGTTACCGCCGTTGTTATTGTTATTATTCTGCGTGACGGTATTGTTGTTGTTGTTGTGGTGAGGATGGCTCGGGTAATAGGGGTCGACGGTTAAGGGGGTTGGCGGCGAGCCACACTCCGAGGAGCTGGCCGGTTCCACGACACCACCCGACGACGACGATGTGTTCGTGTGGTGATGGTGATGATGATGATGGTGATGGTGATGGTGGTGAGGATAATGGTAGGAGGCTAGAGTCTCCTGGCTGGACAAAACGATCCTTTGTCGTTTGCTTTGCAGGGAATTCGACGACGGCGAGGGCGAATCTCGGAGATCCGGCTCGCTGGTAGTCGCCGGCGACGAACAGCCGGACGACTCGCAGTCACCTCCCCTCTGATGAGGGTAACACTCCTCGATATCGACGGGGGTGGTAGGACCTTCTTCACCGACGGCTACCTCGCCACCGGGAACACCGGTCACCGACGAGGTCGTATCCTCCTCCTCCTCGTTGGCGCCTGCCACTGTACCCGTACCGCCCCCGCCCTCCGATAGCTTCGTTGGTGGTGACTTCCTCTTTGAGGACATCCTCAGTCTGCAACGAAAAACAAAAGCACAAATGGTTAGCTCTTTGATCCTTCGTATCGATGTAATTTTGTAAAGAAGCTCCCTCGAAGGAGCGATCGAATCTAGTTATCTGAATGTAAACTCCTACTATGTGGAAAATCATAGCGAGAAGAATCAGTGAACTTCTGCTATATATAAACTCCAGTTACGTATAAATCGTTTATCTTCTAATAAATTTATATAAATGGAATTCTATCGCAGTCAGGTGATCAATACGCTTGTACAGCGATGTTCTCCGATGATAGGAATTCTGTGTCGGATTTAACTCTATGACACGATATAATAACAAGTTAATTGCTATATACATATATTATAACACATCGATATTCAATAACTCGAACAATCCAGTATCATAATTAAGAAAGTGATATATTTTTTAACCTAATCCGATGACGAGGAACTGTATATTTCTTGCTCATTATTCGAGATGCTTCTGTGTCGCATAAATTGCCACGTGTTATATATACGGAAAGGTTTGAACGATGTCGATACTTCACTTTTTGTCTCTTTTTCTATCACGTGGCACGATTAGTACTTTGTTTCCTCGTGTCACATATGATGTTGCATAACGTCTACAGAGTTGCAACTGTGTCGCGCAATGATCGGAATTATCTCCGTCGGCGTTAAATGAGTACTCATGAATCTAATTATAATTCATAATGTAACGCGTTGACACGTGTCACGGTTAATGCTACTATGCCGCCGATACACGATCGCGAGGCTATTCTTCATTGGTGATTCAATAGGAGAGGAGAAGAACACTGCCTTTGCGACTAAATTGCAAATCAATTGATCTTTGTCTTCACGCTTATAGTAACAATGTTGAAACTAGTAACAAAAAAATTACTCTGACGTCTTTCACATTACCAGTCACTGTTTCATATTCCTTAAAATAGCTAGTAAGATGTCAACAAGTAATTTTCATAGTCATCAGAATATTACACGGCATAAGAGGTTTTACTCAAAATTCTTCCATTTCTTTCTAAATATTAATAAGAAACTTTAATCGTCGTAAGTTATTTAAGGAATATTAACTTAAATCTCCCTAACATTCTATCTCCAATTATCTATGCATCTTCCTCCGTCATTTCTTAAACCTAATTTAAAGATACGTGGTTACAATATTTATTTTTTACATAAAAAATTAGTCAAAAATTGTACAATTAATTCCACGAACGGAAGACACACAATATCATTTTAAAAATAATTGTACAGAATCTCAAATTCTCATCCATTATTGCAAACTTTTGTTTCTCAGCCTCAACCACAATTTTAGGACCAATAATCCTTTCGTGCATTAATGGATAAATAATAAATAATAATAAAATATTAACCTAGAAATATATACCATCGTTCCAAAAACAATTATACCAACATCTCGCACCCTATTACCAATCCATCCTTCTAACCCATCTCCTGAACTCAATTCAAGGACAGATAGATATACACCAACTCCAGTCCAGCAGTAGAAATCTCGAGATCGCCTCCTTACACCTATTCACCGAATACATCGTCTAAACTCTATCTGTCAGTAATTTAGCAACGGACTCTAGTCCAGACTAGTCCACCAATTTCCGTCTCCAAATTACCAAATCTAAATCTAAATCTCGCGATCGATCGGACCCGGCCGAGAGTTCGTGATGCTCCGTAGAGAATTACATAATCGAACATAAGGCGCAATAATCGAGCGTGATTATTAAGCGTGGATTATTGTTGTGTGCGCGTGTTGTAACACGGTCTATCCATCAATCGGCGGGACTGCCGGGCGGGGGAAATGGTCGGCCGATTATCTTCGACTTCTGGTGAAGATGAGCGAAGGTTGCGAGGTCAACTCAACGATCCAGCACTTCTTTTAGCTCCAAAATCATCCGACGAACCGATATTCCGAAATCGTGTTCTTTTATTCAAATCGACCATTCTTGTCGAGAAATTTAATCGGATCGACTGTTGCTTGATTTTTATTTCTGAACACGATACATATTTTTAATATTTACCGTCGACTATTCTTATTGTCTCCCGTGATGTCTATATTTGACCGAATCACGTTTTCTTCTTGATAAAACTATCTATTTCCTTAGAAAAATGAGTCATTAGTATAAAGTTCAGGTTTTACGCCAATTAATCTTTAGTCTAAGGATAACAACTTTTATTTTTTCCATAATTAGAAAATTGTTCTTTTTTATCTTCAAATCAGGCCTCATTTGACAGTAAAATTAGTTCTCCTCGGTCTTATACATAATTAGAAATAGGAAAATTGTTCTATTAAATTCTATTAGATTTAATTTCTTTCGGAATCTTTCTTTTTTTCCTGTAGTTGAAAAAAACGATATCCAATAAATACCGTGAACAATTAAATTAGAGGAGGAATTAAATCATTCACGGCAATCACCAGAAAGAGATTTTTTCGGTTTCCATTGTTTTCCTGGATATTATTTCTGGTAAACTATGATGTTTGTGTTTCATAATATGAAGGAATAACGTACATTACATACGTTTGTTCCAGAAGGAATATTTCGTAGAACTATTTCTGTAAACGTCAGAATTTTTAGTGCGTATTACTTTAATCTAAAGATGAATCGAATTGAAATCAGATTCCATCGAAATACAATGATCGTGAGGTAATATACGTAACGTATATTTATTCTCTTCTTAGAAGGAAAATATTACACTTTAGTTCTAGGGTAATTAACAAATAGAATAGTTTCTGAGAGCAGAATTAATTTCACTTATGAAATAGACAAACCGATATCTATCGACTTATGAATCACATCGCTGTTTCTATCTTTCGTCCAGGGAAATAATATACAATTATCTGATTCTGAGAAGCAGTCACGGTTTAAATGTTACGAGCTTGTTCAATCCGGAAATGGGATGATACTTCAGATCGGATCAGTTTCTTAAGCTAAAAAAAAAAAAAAACTACAAATTAGATAATTATACAATTAATTGTGTTCCATCATTGTTTTTTACTAGGAAACAAAGTAGTTTTCCTGTTTTACAAACAGAAATATGTACCCATTTTGTGCGGACGAACAAAGCGTAAACGTTTATTAATTGAATGTTGTGGGTATCTCATGTTAGACCGATCTTCTAAGTAAAAATCATCAAGTTGTCAAGCTTTGTCAATTATTGATAAATCCTCAAGTCGATAATTACCTACAAAACGATGTTTACAGAAGAAATCTTATTTTCCCAATTTCGGACAACCCCTGTACGATTCTAATTCTCTAGCGTTCTCCAATTTCTTCAACACGACGATAACGTTCTATCCATCGACATCTGGACGCGTCGATGAATTTCACATAACTTTCTTCCTCGTCATACGTGAGTAGGAGATTACTTTTTTCGTGTGGTCGCGAGAAACGCGTAAGCTACGCGTACACGAATGCACGCGCGCGTCTCTTCGATGATTAGGTGCGGTGAACACGTGCTTCTTCGCGAGAAGCAGCATGTGGTACGCTCGTAGCTCGTCCGAAAAATCTGGATTTCAATAAAGCAGTATAGTTCTTCGCCGATGAATCGACCATGCGTGAAAGAATTGTGGCTGGAGTAGCATATTGTTAAAATAGAGGAATTTTACGAAAAAGTATGTTTCATATAAAACATTAATAAATATTGACAATACACACAGCAGGATAATATAAACGTATAAAATGGAGATAATTATTTATGCTCCGAATTTTCATTTTAGTTGCTGGATCCAAACTTTAATAGTCTTGCGTGATGAATTTAGGATGAGCAGACTATGGTCGAAAGTCCATAGGGTGTCCTCGTTGATCCCGGAGTCGAGATAATCGCGGTACACATGCCGAATTTCTTCTCCGTTTATATTCGTATACTTTGACGGCGTTTGACACAAGAGAGGAGCTATTTTTACGCAGATTATACGTTTTTAGCGTTTAACGTCTAAATATTCTTGCTACAAACCAAACGGCCATTCTTATTCGTCAGCGTGTACTGTCGAGAGTCAGACTTTTTAAAGTGAAGAATCGATTGCGTAAGCCGTAAGCAACCATATTCGTAGCTCGAGTGTCCTTCGTCTTAGCCTTTGCCTCTTCAGATAAGATACGTAGCAAAAGACGTAGTACTACGTCAGAGACATTGGCCGAAATTTAAAGACGCGTTATTACGTCGGAGACTTCCAACTTTTACGAAAGGAAGGGTTGATCGACGTCATCTATTCGTGGGAAAAGCTTCGTCAATTAGCAAAAGTTCATTCATGGGTAAGTGTCAGAGTTCAATTTAATTGGTCGTAACCGCGAAATATAACTGAATAAAAAAAATCTAACAATTTTATTTGATGGCGAACGAAAAGTTATTAATCATCGGGCAAGAAATTACTTATCGTACCCTTAACAGCTTACGTACAAATTTTGTTCTTTTGAAACTAAAATTTCTAGAGAATAGGATCTGTATCTTTGAAGAAGAATAAAATGGAAAAAGGAAAAAGGCACAGAGTTTTGACACAGAAACTTTGCGTCTTTTGGTTAAAAGAGGCAACCAAGTTTTAGTCGGTTAATTAAAAGGAGAAACCGAGTAATTTGAACAGGCTTGTGTAAAGTTAAACTCTTTAACCCGCGGAACAGCTCAAAGACCAGCAACGACGCTTCGAAAAAAGAAAAAATTTTCATTGCACTAAAAAGTGCAAGTAGGCTGTTCAATGTTTTAAATTGGATGCAGCGTAAGATAGAAAGCGTAGCAAAATCAATGCTTCTATTTATATCAAGTCGGTGTTTGCCTGCACCAAAACTCTTTCAGCCGGAAGAGGATCTTATCGTCAATAAATTATCACTTTCATTAACTATCTAAACAATTTTATAAAACAAGATACACAGAAAATGTCTATTACAAATTTATAGAAGTCAAGGCGTATGAACTCGTTAGTAAGAATGCTTCGATTCAACAGCGAATACTTTGATCGCGTAGGTTATCTCATTAAGAACAGGAAATGCTTTTATTTCGGACGTTTTAAAAGAAGGAAAATAGATACTTTACATGTTACAACGCAATTTCATCATCCACATGATAGAATTTCTATTATTCCAACCAACAGATGTGACTGTTTGGATAAGGGGAATATTTCTGACGTTCATTATATTTTTAGAAAAAATAACATAATTACGAATTTGCGGACCTCAAAGCATTTTGAATTCGAAACAATTTTTCCATCCAGATTTTTATCGTATTTTAAATTTCGCTAAAAAGATTCTTTCAGACAAATATTTTTCACCATAAATGTTCAATAGCGGTCCTTACTTCAAACATCCTATCTACAATTTCGAAACGTTGTTTCGTCGTTATTATCTTTTCGTGTCGCCTTTGTTTCCTCACATTCAATTTAAGATATTTAGTCATTATTTCATAACAATTTTTGTAATATTACTCAAACGGCAAAAAACAAAGAAGATTTTAATATCTTAACATGCCTTGGGAAATAAAACGATGCTAAACAGGACATACTAATTAACAACGATAATATTTCAAACCAGAAATTCGTCTAATTCAACGTCGTTCCCTAAAGTCTAATAATTTTATAAAATCAAAACATTTTCAAATTTTTCTATTATAACACTAAAATATGCAATGTACGTAGTTCTTTGTAATAAAAATTTCGTCGTCGCGAGTCGGCGCGGCGGGAAACCGGCTCGGTGGTGCGCGCTCGTGCAGACCGCGTGAAATCGCGAGATAAATTTCACGCGGAGGCCGTGCTTCTATCATTGTCACGTTTCCGCGGCTCGTTTCTGCATTTCCATTGTCTAAACGTGACGGAGGGCGCGTTCTAGATTTCTCGCGGCACGTTTTCGTCGTGTTACGCGCTCTTGCTCGTTCGCTTGTTCGCTCGCACGCCCGCCTAGCGTCCTTATAGAAGAGAAGTGTATTTCTGTCGCGGGGGACGGACAGAGCGAGAGGAGGAAGAGGTCTCGCGCGCCGCGTAATTACTCCGCGAAACGCAGATCTAAGCCTAGGCCGTCTAGGAGGCGGAACGAAAACACGAGGAAAAAATATTTTTAACCGCCAGATGCTGTCAAGGACCAAAATCGTGCGAGAAAATCGCGAAAAAGAGGAGGGCGTCCCGTCGCCAATGTATAATACATACAAATTTCTTCTTCTCGAAGAATCCCATTGTGTACGTTTGTATTTTCGCAAATGATACACGCGAAGAGTTTTTCTAGTAAAATTCGAGGGGCAAGGAAATGGAAAATATTTTATGAGAACGACTAAACAATCGCAATCTGAAAGAATAATAATCGTAATATATTGTCTGATTATCGAATGGACAAAATTGTGCGTGCTCTTTGCGTTACGAAAGCGAATAAATTTCACTGCTTGTTCGTTCGATCGGTACGATTCGAAGAAATTAGTGAAGCACAATTTGAAGATCAGAGTTCGCGCTCTCGAACGTGCATGGCTCTTCCATAGAGCAAAGAGTTTGATAGTGGGCCGACATCGATAAACCGTGGACTCATCTGTTGCGAACGCGAGATAAATCAGCGGATCTCCCCTTTTCTGCTCGACAAGTGCCCTCTCCTCTCTCTCTCTCTATCTCTCTCTCTCTCTCTCTTTCTCTCTCTCTTTTGCTTGCCGCCATGCAATCTTCATTCATTCAGATACCGATTCATTAACTTGCTGAAATGAGCAATTACACAAGTAATTTTTTTCTGCTCCTTCTTCCACGCGTGGAGGTCGCTTCTCCCTTCCAGCGTGTCTCTCTGTAATTTTTCCCTGTCAAACAGCTATCTCTCGATTCGCGATATTCCACCGATGGAAATGTCAGTCGCGTTCTATTTCGATCCGGTCGTTCCAATGAAAAAGAAACTTGCACAAAAGCTGATAATAAACCTTCTTCTTCTTTCCTTTCCCTCTTCTTTTTCGTTTCTTTTTTTTTTTTTTTCTTTCTCGAAATCAGTTTCTTAGAACGATTCTACTCCCTCGAGTTATTTCTTCCTTTTTTGTCGTTCCCTTTTTCGAACACTGCAATATATAAAATTCTTGGAAGCCCAGAAGTTATCTATGTAATCGACGGAACAACGAGCCCAGTTTCTCAATAGACGAGTATAAAAAAAGTAAAAAAAGAAAAAAGATAGCAGAGGGAAGTGAAGTAATTAATAGGAAAGAATCGGTTGCACGAGCGTTGTGCCGGAGAAATAACAGGGAGAAAAAGGAACGAGACGAAGATACAGTTGGAAATGAGACTGATCGCGTTATGGTTTAATCGCGTTATTACGACTATCGTGGCGAGTCATTATGAAATTGCTCTCGGTTCTAGATCGTATAGTAAATCGAGAATCGAGACGCAATTATCTTACGTTCTCGGCGTACGAGCGAATACAATGCTCTTCGACTTATCGGGAAAGGTCGAACATCCCAGTTACATTTATTACATAGATAAATTATCATCGGAACCAATGTTATGGCTGCATTTAAAATTGTGCTTGCATATCATCGGCAGATGCGACCGTAATGCCTCATTATCGTTCGCTCTGGATCGAACGTTGCTTCCTGTATTGGTCGAAATGGAACGAGGAAATGGTACGATTCGATCAGAGTGTTACTCTGATATTGTGCTAACGTTTTTCGAGATGAAAAACATCAGTGAGAGAGAGAGAGAGAAAGAGAGAGGAAAAGGGAGAGAGAGAAAAAAGGAAGGAGAGAGAGGAAGAGAGGGAGAGATTGGTTTCTGTCTTTAACTATTTCCACTCCGAGTGCGACGACACGTGATTGTTATCGCCTCCCTCGTGATCCCTGCATTGTAGTTTCTATGTATTCAAAGATCGATGATGAAACGAGACGAAGAGTGGGAAAATATGTTTTTTTCCAGAGATGGAAGTTGCAAAGTTACTCGCGAATCGCGGATACTTGAAATATTATATTCGAAGACGATGTTGTTTAATCGCAATTTAACGGTCGACGTAGTTGGATCGAAACAGGGATGGAAATAAAAAATAAAAAATTCACGATTTCATGAATTATTTTAGTTGTTTCCATAATGGAAGCACAGTTGAGATTAGCTTCTAATTTTGAATTTTGTGGTTTAATATTGTACGAAAAAAAAAAAAAAAAAAAAAAACAGAATTAGTCTGCTTTGTCTAGTATTTGGAGCGTAGTGGAAAACAATTGAGTCGCCATAGTGAAGAAATTAATTACAAACGAATCGTTAAAATAAAAATTGAAACAGAATTTTAAGAAGTGCAATTAAGAGTTCGATTTTATGTAAACGGAGAATAAAGTCATCGATTCGTTAATGTATCGACCATCTCAGTTTCCGCCGTTTCAACGGTTTTCCGAAAGACTACTTTCTACGATCAAAAGCTTTCCAAGTCGCTAGACATCTGTACAAGCGAAGCTCAAAGCCTCGTAAACTCTGCTGAAGTGTCTTACTCCGAACAGCGAAGACTGTAATTAATAAAGTTGTTTCATCGATAAGTCAAACTCATTTCAGCCAAAGAAAACCACTTCGTACGCACGTATTTACGATTCAATCAAACATTTACAAACTAACTAATACCTCGATTACTACTCGACAGCCTCGATCCCAATGACATTTGTCACAAACTTGTGACTTCCGCGAATGAAATGCCCATTCAGAAATTTAAAATTCACCTCTGAATTTACTAAATTACTTTGCGTCCACACCTATCAGAAGTCGTGTGTTCTCATCGTCATAAGCTCTAAAAACGCGTTTCTGTTCTGCGAAGATTAATATTCACATACAACTTGAAATATTTTGTTCATTCGACGATCTCAACGTCGATGACACTTCACAAACTTCAAACACCATCGAATACCAATCGAAGTTCACCACGTAAAAGCTTCTTCGAAGAACCGATTATTTTAAAACAAAACGATTCACTAAATTTTCCACGAGGACGCGCCATTCTTTCGATGACAAAAACGAATCGGAAACAATCGACGCGCTTCGACACAGAGGATCGACGCGAAAATCGCGTTACACTATCGGTGATTCTCGATCCCCTCGGTCGTGTCGAGACCAATTAAAGGGCCTGCATAACCGGCAGTGAAATTTTTCGAACGCGCGTACCGCCAGCCAGAACCGTAAGCCGACGCTTGACTTTCTATTAGTGGCACAATGGGAGTGTGGTTTTTTGGGGATGCAGCATCTGTTCGGGCTCAAGTAGCAGCGCAGGGGTGGCGATGGTGTATTCCAGTTGGTGCAGAGGGGGCAGCGAGAAGAAAGGTTCGAGCGTGGCTGCGTGACTCGAGTCGACTTCCGTCACTGTTCTTGCGATGCACACGAGACGTCCTCGGGGACATGGACGTCTAATAAGGGGCGCGGTCACTGACGTTTTCTTGAAAAGTGGACCTTCGGGGAACGGAAGTTCCCAAGCTGTTTCAGAGAAAATTGAGCGACACGGGAAAAAATTAAGGGATCGTGCGAAATGAAATCGATACTTTACGTGTGATTTATGATGTGCATGGATATACACATGATCAACAGATTATACGAAATCACTTGCTGTCTTTATATTTCAGAAAACAACGTGTAATGTGATAACGTTAGACAAAGCACCAATTGCCATCGTCTATAGGTAATTTAAATGTTAATTAAAAAGTCAAATCTTGCGCAACGAAGCGTTTAACGAACATTGTTAATTACCGTGAAATCATTAATAGCTCCGAAGAAAGCAGAACAAAAGTGTGACGGTTTGATGATTCATTCATTACACTAAATCGTATTGCGAATTTTGCTATAGAAAATTGACGATCATGAAATGATGTTGCTAGCGAATTAGTAAAGAAAAAGAGAACGGACCCTGTACAGAATAAAATGTAACAAAGAATACATAAATGCGCGATTGTTCCACACGCCAAACTAATTTCCAGAATGGAAGCGGAGGAGCGCGATCGCGGTTTAAATTTTAAATTCATTATATTCCGTGGACCGATGGGAGCGGCTCCGGTACCCCGAGTGCTTTATAATTAAGTCAAGCAAGCACTGATTACGCGATATACGAGGAACGAAGGTATGCGCTATTGACTAATTTCGCGGTGTCGGAGTCCAAGGGCCTTCGAGGCGCGCGTACAATACCGATAAGAGATCATTAATTTACTTTCTCGTATTTCTCGTATTCTCTGTTCTCGTTATCTCAATTACTTCTTTTGCTTCCACGATGATTCGCGGGAAAGGCAGCAAAAGAAGCGGTAGAGAAATAATACGGGCGAACACGACGTGAATCAACGTTTACACGTGCTTCGTTGAAAGAATGATGAATGATCGGGCGATGGAGAAATCTTCCGTCGTGAGAAAAGTTATTATTCATTGGGGGAATTGCGGAAAAGTTGAGACAGCCTTGTATCGGTAGCTACTACAAGTTTCATTTTTCTCACTTTCGAATTTTGTCGCCTTATCTTTGACTTGTAAAGAAGATCGTGTGAGTGAGCGATGAAAAGCTGTTTGTGAAATACGATACAATGATCGAGTGTTCGGAAATTTTAAATATTACGAATGATAAGAATTCTGGATAAATGCGTCAAATTCAATAAAAGAGATTAACAATTAAAAGAATAAATCTACGAAGTCTACCAAGAAACAATCAAAATATCAGAAATGTCTCGGTTTGTCCGACACGCGTGACCATTTCCGATGCTCGAGAGTCGATTGATTCTCCCCTCGATTACCATTTCCAATCGTTTCACCCATCTTAAACTGTTCGATATGTATCTAATACGCGACATTATACGCCACAACTACGCAAGAAACAAAGCAAAACAACCCTTAAATAAAACTCAACTGAAGGAAAATCAACCACAAAGACCCGCGTAAAAAAGGAAAAGAAAAACAAGCATGCTTCCTAACGGAAGGGTAGTGTTTTCGAACAGAAGTCAGGGGTTCTCAAGCTCGCTCTCCGAAATCGAAGGAGCGGGGAAACCTTGGCAAGGAGAGAAAGCCATATCGTTAGTATTCTTTATAGGACCGCCGTGGGATATGCTCTACATAATGGAGTCCCAGCTAACGTCTCTTCTTTTGAAGCCGCGTCGGCCGATCTCTTGTTTATGTATGAGCGGGCGCGGACCACACCCGCGCACACCGAACCACGAACCACGCACACAAACACGAACGTCATGAACAGCGTCGTCAGGCACGTCGTCGCGTCGCGACGCTATCATCGTCAGAGAGAGGCTAGCCAAGCCAGGCAACCTCGAGAAGCTGTCCCAAGCCCGAGCCCGAATCCTCGTCGGTTTTCACGACGACACGACTCGACGACGGAGAAATGCAGAAGCGACGAGAGCAGCCACATTCACGAGAACCGACAACACGCCTGCTGTCGGCCACTGTAAAAGCAATCTTCCGTCAGTCTTTCTCCCTGTACCGAGAATACGTTATCAGCGGACCTCCGTCAGCCCTTTCCACACGGTTTTCCACTCTTCGAGCAGTTATCTGCCGCGACTCCTTCGCAAAAGATCTACGAATTAATGCGCGATGCTTTTCTAGGTTTGGAAATTTCTTATTTATATGTTTTCTTAGTCTTTTACGTTCTTCACGTTGCTTTTTGAGCCACCCTTCGAACGAGCGAATCTTTACGTAATTCCTACCTAATTTCCGCTTATTCATTTCCTATTTGTCTACTCTTCTCATTTTCCACTTCATTACAGTATCTGTCACGATTTTCTCTGAGAAAATTTCAGATATGTAAATTCCACGAAGCTTCCCACGAACCGTTCTTAACTTGTAAAGTCGCTTATTTGTGTCTTTCGTCATCCCTTGCCATCCAATTTTCCATTAACTTTGTCTCCATCCAGATGTGGATGGCTAACTTCTGAAATTTCTTGTTTATACCTTTTGTCATTCTTTCCTGTTTCGTCATGTACATCGACTTTTTCGTAAAAATTCCGTGAATCGTCGCACGAACCCTTTCCCATTCTTCAGTTTCCTTTATTTGTATTTTTTGTAACATACAGATGGTATAATCGAGAGGAAGAAGAAAGAAGAATGCGTAGGTTGGTTGATTTTGAAAAATTGTCAGGTTTTGGAGGAGACGTTTAGATAGATTAGACGGGTTCTTTGTTTAGTTGATCTGTGAGACAGTTGATGTATTCCTTTGGACGTTTCGGACGGCAACTATTATTGTCGTGGTTCTTTGGACGCATGCCGCGCCTTTTGTGCCGTTGCCTCTCGATATTCGCGGCCAGCCGGTTTGCCTGCCTCGTTACGCTGATCAGCGAGCGAAACTTTTGTCATTGTAATAGGCAATTGGGTGCTTAGAAGCGTGCATTGTGTTACGATGTGTGTACGGAATATGCGAGATGAGGTTTGGTTCGTCGGTAATATTGTTAAAATAATTGTTAAAATAATGATATAATACAATAATGCAATACTAAACAGATAAAATGAGAATTGAGGAAAATAAGGTCAATAAGGATGTAAGGCAATTGTTTTAGGATTACAGTTAAGAATTAACTAAATTGCATTATAATCAAAAATTGTAATTGACTACGTGACTGGTTGATTAATTCCAATAAAGAAAGATTTGTTCTTATTTATTCACGATACACTTCAACTTCCGTGAACTCGATGCAGATCCTCAAATACGTCGATCAATCACGAATTTATACGTTTATACGCCAAATCACACGTACATGCCTATATCTTTACGTCTACATCGCATGAATGTTCTATATAAACGTCTACATGATATATTGCTTTTACCTGATTCCAACATTTTGCCGAAAATCCGAAATCTAGCACGGGATCAGGCTTACTGAAAAAACAAATACTCTCTGCCAAGAGGAGAATATATCACGTTGCTCAAGAATGCCCAATTCGACTGAGGAAGTTACGCTTACGACGAACTTTCTTTACATAGATTAATGTCAGTAGAATTATGACCAGTTTTAGAAGAAACCAATACTAGAAGAAGACTTTCATTTAAATAATCACATCTGTAAATTTTATTCCAAGCGACAAGCAGAGATTGATGTATGTCTATTTCTTAACATTTTTAATACTAATTTTTATCTCTTTATTTACGAGAAAAGATTCGATTTTTGCAGATCTTAATAAGTTTTGGTTAACCCTGCCTCATCTTAATACACGAAATTACCACACGAATACAATTATAACAGAATATTATCGTCAAGCAAACGACACTAAGAAAGACTTACAATTTACGGAATCTAGAAAGTAGAAATCCGAACTTAAATCCAAAAAAAAAAAACGCAACAAGTAAAATCGACGCTTCCTTTTCAAACGAAAGAAATTGTTTCTCGAACAATTGGAGCACCAACAACGTGCTCGTTCCCTCGTTTGATCGGGCAAATGTTAAGAATAATACGAAGATAAACGCGCGACCAAGAGATCTGTTAATTAAATGTACGGAGAAAGGGAGAAACAGAAGAAAGAACGCAGAGGCGTCTCGGTTTAGCATGTGCGGCCGACATTACGTAAAAATCATTTTTACGACGCGCGTTGCAACGCATGCACATACGAATACGTACGGCCTTATCTCGCAGTGATTCGGCGGGATATTCATAACCCAGTGTACGATACGATTTGATTCGATTTTTTGTTTTCCCTTCGACGTTGAAAGCCCCACGATGGCGCCTCCCTTTCGATCGATTCATCGACACGAGATTATTCATTTAAGAAGTCGCACTGTGCGTCACTGTCGATCGGAGTTAACTCGATTCGACAAACAGAAACGAGGATCGCGGGGATGAAAGGGAGTTTGAACGTTGATTCGAATGCAGGGTGATTTCGTGATCGATGGTCCAAGTTTCGAGCGTTGTTTGTCCAGCGATTTCGTTGGACGGTCGGTCTTTCGCGGTTCTAAATTATTGAAATGCAAATCGTTTTAAATTAATATAATTAGTCTCTAATTAAAGATGGATATTTTTACGAGATATAATTCATTTTGTCGAGTGTCTTAACGTTTTATCTGTGAATTATGAGTGAGTTTCTCTGTACGTACGATGTTTAAGTATGCATAATCATTTGAAATTTACTCGTTTATTTCTTTGACAATCTTAAAGATTACTGACATTGGCTTACAAAAGTATTCGAACCTACCGTGTGAACATACCATACAAAATTTGTATACCCATAACTTACGTCCAAATGTTCATACATATTATAACTTTATCTCCATATGTGTTATAACTAACATAATCATGACAACCGTGTCTCGTATAGTGTTAATGGAATTTCGAAATGTTTGTAACACGCATAACGTATTCGTAAAAAATGTCTACAAGAGTTCGAATACTTTCGTGAGCTTGTGTATTCAAGATCATCCTGTATATCAACACAACGACTTGTATCATTTGTATCGTTCAAAAAAAAAAAAAAAAAAAAAAAAAGAAATGCGACGGACAGTTGTTAACCAGTTACTAATCAATAGTATGGATAGCAAAATGCCACACGTGACTCGACCTCTTGTAAAATTGTACTTTTCTGTGGCGACAGGCAACCGGATTTCGTCCGATGCAACCCGCGTTTCCGTTTTGGAAATGTTACAAAGACGAGTTCACCGACCCCTGTCTCAACGAAATGCAACTGTCTTCTGTTTTCCGGAACGCAGGAAGCATATTTCGTTGTCGGCGTCCGACTATGCTCGACTGATGCGGCTGATGCTTGCAGCTTCGTGACATTTACATGCTCTCGAGATACGCTGAAACTATAGTCCTATTATTTGTGATAAGTTGCAACGTCATGGAAAATTTGTGCAATAACATCTTGTAAATAGAAATCTTTTACGTGATACGGAAAATGTAAATGTACTGTTTTTCCGTTGTTTATTATTGAAACTTTTTCTCATTCTTTGATTATGTAATAAAGTAACCACGAAAGCCAAATGAACAACTTGATAAATAATTATTTCTTTATCCTTAAGATTTCTTGCTTTTCCAATCAGATATAAAAATGAAGTGTTAAATAGTAGACTTTCAACGTGGTATTTCCTAAATATAGTTGGTGTAACACTGGTATAGTTTTCTCGCAATAATAACTTTTACTCCTGGAATATTACAAGTTTGTAAATTTCCATAATTTGGAAATCACAAGTTTAAAAAATTAGTTCGACTTCTTTTACTGCGTGTAGTATATAGCGTATGTATATTAGGATAATATGTAAGCGTCTAAAATTCATTTAGCTAGCGTTATTATTTATATACTGTTGCTATTATTTAGCAACGAAGGATCATCGTGAATTAAACTGGAAACGAGAAGCTGAAAAACGACGATTATCATACCCGTCACTGGTATGAATCAACATTGTCGCGAGAAGTTTATAGTTGTCAACAAGGTGAATAAAAGAAATAGAATTAATGACAAAGATCTTGATCAGTAACGTGAAACAGATTGATACTTCAATAGTGGGAGATAGCATATCTTGTTTACAAAAACTGATTCGTCATTGCCATAATTTTCTACCATGCTATGTATTTCTTCCTAACCCTGCGATGCAACATAATAACATCATCTCTGAAATGAAACTTCAAACAATATTTTCTTCTCACACTATTCCTAAAAAATTTCCTTTTATCGGAGTTCCATTTTTATCAGTAATAACAATCCGAAGCTGTTATGCCAACTCTATTATTGTAGAAGAACACTACTGGAACACCTCGATGAAATTATGAAGATCTTCGTATTATACCATTCAAATATTCAAAACATCAAAAAAAAGACCACGGCATTACAAATAATTATGGGACAAATGTCGATACACATTTATATCTTTATGAAAAGAATTAAAAATGTAGGACATAAGCAGACATTTGTTTCACTTACTAAATATTATAAGGAATATCGTATGATGTTTTCTACGCACTTCTGTATCTTTAAGTTCCCCATAAATGTATAAAAATCTACGGTCTAACGGTTATTCTTTCCGCATTAATTCAAAAGAAATCTTGCTCCAAATTCCCATCGAATCTCCTAGCGACTTCAAATCTATTCATCCGTTCTGCTCTAAAAAAGACCATACCAAACTGTGTCACTAAAACTAACACTCTCAATTCGACCTTTCTCCTACGCCCAGATCTCGATGATGGAAAAACTGAGGAGGGCATCGGTATGCGAGAGCACGAAAGAATCGGTGGAAGAAAGGAGGAACGGCATCGGTTGGAACAAAAGTGAAGGATACCGGCACAGCGGCGCAAAGGGCGAAACTCGCAAGAAGAAACGGAGGGTCTTCTGGCCGAGTGTGGGCTCGAGAAGTGGGGCCATGTGTTCAGTGTCAAGTTGCTCGAATCTTAGCCTGGTCCTCCGCTTCGTCCTGCTTCGCACGCTCGGCTTTCCGCGCTCCAAACACTCCGCTCGAAACGACCGCGAACAACCTCATTCTACTCTTGCTTATGTTAAACGCGTGTGCACGCGTCGTTCGAAACTTTTGTCGCGATTCATCGTTCACGGAAACGCAGAACCGCGTTTCCAGAAGGATTAGATGACGTTTTCTTCGTGGCGCGGGTAACCAAACAAAGCGCGAGGCAAGAACCGAGCGCATGCCTCGCGAGAGTAAATATACAAAAACAATCGAACGGAAATACTTAAGGTTGTGAAACGACTGCACATGCTGGCGAACGGAGAAGGATGTCGATGATTCGGTAGACGGCAAGACGGAGAAAATTTTAGACATTGAGAGAAAGAGAGCATCGATGGGAACAAAGCGGGCAGCATCTGGAACGCGTTAGTGTTCTCCGGGCAGCCGCCCCCGTCATTCGGCTACGTCGCACGCACACGCTCGTGTCGGCCCGCGCGGATACGGATCCGCCCGGCAAGGACCGCAGCCAAGGGAATGAAAATTCGTCGCGGATCAAAACGGCCACGTGCGTGCGCTACTTGAACCAAAGAATGCGGCTTTTTATCTTCGTGAGATGAATGTTAGAACGTTGATGCTGCGAGGCTAAAGGAATGTGGAACTAATCTGTACGAATTGAGACGATGTTGAGAGTACGGTGACGTTGGTATGCACGAATATTATGCATACTCGTGTCATAAATTCTGTCACATAAAAGCAGCTTTATATATAGTAAGAAAATTAATTCGGATAAAGCTTGATATTAAAAGGAATTTAAATAAAGATTATACTTGTGAAGCTTTTATTATGTTTTGTAAGGTGCCTATATCTATAGGAATGAAAAGATCCTGAAAACTTTTGTAGAGACGTATAATATATATCATAAAAATCAGTAACTTTCTTGGAACGATAGTGCTTTGAATGGAAGTATCTTAAATAGCACGAAGAAGTTGAAACATCTAGAATATGCACTCGTTTCTTAGAATTTCACAAATTACTATTCCAAGTAAGATTCGATAGAGCTGACTTTACAGTAGAGGGAATACGAAAGGCGATCTGCTTCGGCTATACGACTGTGTGCTTGTGTGCCTTGATGGACTTCTTGGCGTGGGTACCCTTGTCCTTGCTAAGGATTGGGGTGGAGACAGTGACTCAAACGTTTTTTTAAGAGCTGCTATTGAGATGCAACTTCCTGTTTCTTACTTTCATTGAAATTTTAGTTTATCGCGTATCTTAAGAAATAGTTCCACTCTACTCGAATGTCGTTTTTTGTTTCGAGCCATATGTTGTTTTAGTTTCTATAATTCTGTCCTCGCCTATAAAATAACTACGAATGTTTTGGAGTTTCAAATTTTTTTCGTTTAAGTAAATTATGTATATCTACCTATGACAGTCGAGGGCATTAATTATCGGAAATTATCGAGGGAAACTTTAAATCTTTATATTTGTCAATGGATATTTCGCGTTTATTCTATATTTTCCTGTTTCCTTTATCTCGATTACTCTGCCAAAAACATCACCGAATAATCATTTCTCTGTACTCGCTTAAATGCAACGGTACAATATTTTTTTATTAATGGATACGTCTTCGAACGCTTTGTCACACGATATTCGAACAAGGCTGCGCAATTTTTAAACTCTCCGTGCTACGGACGATTTGCTCACGAGAGAAAGAGAGGACTCGAGACAGTGAAAAAGCTCCGTCTTAGATGACTTTTGGTAAAACAGCCGGCGATAAATGATATTTACGCGTCTCTTTCGCCGCTTGCATTTGAAAGTCACTATTCCGGTGGCTGAAAAGCGACATCTGTTTTCCCTGCTGCAGTACATTATTTCGTTTATTTTTAAACCTAATCCGTTGTTCCACATCACAACCGGCCCGGTATGTCGTAACTTCGAAACACTTAGCCTTTTAATCGGATCGACACGTACTAACAGAAGCCACGTTAAAAGATATTTACGCGTTGCGTGTAATTTATCGGTTAATTTATCGTCTGGTTTTGCAAATCTTTCTACCCTTTCAATAAATACGACCTATTATTACGAATTTCTACATGATCCTAGATATTTTTCACGAAGCTAGATTGTATTTATCACGAATGAATATTTCTGACTTGAATAAGCAACTTCTAGCCGTAGGAAATTCTCGTTGTTTCGTTTACTGTTGTATTTAGCGTGCAACAATATGGCAAGTATTAAGAGACTATGTAGTCATTTGGTTTTGCGATTATTACTTTCACAATTGCAGTAATATCATATTTTTATCGGAATTTTATTAATTCGAACGATTAATAATTACAATAAAGCAGTGACACGATCGTGTAGATCGTTTTATATAAAAATATGAATTTCCATTAGAAACGAATCGATGGCGAGGAAGATGGTGGTAGATGCAAAATAGAAACAGTCTTGCTGTGTTTTCTATTAATTACGAAAATCAATCTTCGATGAAGCGGTACAACATCGCATGTGTATGAATAATCAATATCTGCTTGGAAGTCTTCGAAAGTTATTACACCGATAAATCGAAAGCAATCGCGGTGGCAGCGCAATATGACACCGAAGTATCGGCAGATTGTAATTTAGACCCTTTTAAATATGCATGAAATGAGCAGAGATATCCTCTAACGAAGAATTATTAATAGCAGTACGATTCATCAGCGGAACTTCAATGAAAACAAAATCAAAGGATTAATATTTAACATTTTATCTTAGTAACCAACCTTCGTTTTATAATTTTCTACATCTCTCTATAAGTTACGTAGATACCTACATATTCATATTCCACGTTTTATTTTGCGTATATTCTACACCACTAATTCTCAATTTCCAAATATTGTTGCAATTTTAATAATGTACTGATATCATTAGGGTTAGAAGATCCAATGTGCGTATTTTGTAACTTGGAGTTTGAACAAATTTTATGGATAAATTATAGATACAGATATAGAAAACGAAACGATGGTTACTGCAAAATTAATTGCAAATAAATGAACTGACAGCGAGTTTCGTACTAACGATTTTGTTTCTTGCGTCGTTTATAAAAAATTAAATTCAAACCCATTTACAGTTCACCAACAATACGATGATACTTATCAAAAAATTAATTCTAACATTTCGTCAACATTGCTTTAACCGGTATCACAAAAGATACTAAGAACACATTGATACCACGGCGTTACAAAAGACTCGAAGGCGCATTGATACCATGGTATCACTACCCTACACAGATCTCGTTCTATTTCTTTGTTACACTAACATATTGTGCCACGGATGCTCGGTTGTAACGGCACAACGAGCACGTCGATTATAGAGTAATCGGCCTCTTACCTCATTACCTTCCGAGAAAAGGTCGTACGATTTCTCGATGACAATCCTGCGCTCCCATGCGCAATTGTCCCATACACGAGCATTATCAAAAGCGAGATCAAAATCATTGTATTAGGATTGCCAACTAAATTCGTGCCATTCGTTGCTCTGCGATTTAGAAGCCTCCTTGGTATCGATGCTATTCCCATTCTCTTTAGCAGCCTGTCTAGCTCTTAATCTTAAGTTCCTCAATTAGTATAATTGGAGCAAGCTTTTAAAATACCTGATTCTAATTTGCGTTCCATGTTTTACGTGATGGGAAGCATCAACATATCGTATCAAATATAGAATACCAATTAATATTAAATAACTCAACTTAAATATAACCTATGTACTATTGTGATCTTCAATGACTCAACTGATTGAGAGTTAAATAGCACTGTACGGTTTGGTATATCCAAAGTTTGGCGTAGCTCCTGAATTAATAAACTCCTTATTTCATCCATCAAAACGCAAGTTCTGCCTTCGTTTCGTTTTTCTTTCTTTTTCAACTCACGAGATATTAAAAATAAACACGCATCTCACTCATACTTTTTAGCATCCGAATATTTTCATTACTTACTCTAATCTATCCCGATCTCTCTCTCTCTCTCTCTCTCTCTCTCTCTCTAAATCGTTGCAACGTCTCTACCTGCGCAACTTTACAGAGAACCAGATCAACGATTGCGTATCCGCTGAGCGATCGACGATTATTTGCCCTCACGACCAGGACACACACGCGTTGCGTCGATGAAAGCAGAAACGGAAACGTGAGTGCAGCCTGGAAATTTTCTTTCTTTTTGCCCCTTTTTTTATTTTATTTCCCTTTTTTATTTTTGCCTTTGAGATCACGGCAAAAAAGCGGTCGTTGCGTATCCATCGATCTCATGGTAACGTCGTAATTGGAGCACAGACCTTTTCCCCGGCTTCTCTTTTGCTTTGGAAGTTTGCCGTTGTTTTCAGGCTAATTAGCCGCGCGACGAGACCTTTAACTGCTGACAGATTTTCGTCGGCACCGGTATGATCAAGCTCAGCTCGGATCGAAAAAACGGAAAAGTCATGAGTCGCGTGAGGACGGATTTGCTCTGTACGTTATATTTGTGTACGGATGTCTCATGTTCGCGTTAAAATGCATAAGCTACGTCGCACGTGTTTTTGTAAAAACGTTTCATTTCTGTATCTGAGGAAGTTAAATACAGAATAATATTCTAGATTAAGTCTGTGAATTAATAGAAATACAGGCTAATATAAGAGACTATATTAGATTGGCTTGCACTATGTGACATCATTTTTATTCTTGACTAATGTTGCATTTTTTATGAAAAAATAAAGGCTTTGAAAAGTTGAAGGTTGGAAATATTATCTCATAGATATTCTGAGAATTTTTATACCATTTTATATTTCCATATTAAGCCGAGACGTATCATACGGAAATCAGATTAGAAAAATCGTCTGAAATTGTAATTTAAACAAGAATCAGATTTTCGAATTTTTAATAACATACAATTTATTTAAATAGAAACCAATTTAAGCAACAAACAATAACTCGTAGGAAATAATTTGTAATTAATATGTTCTATAATTATCCAAGATACATACATAATGTCAATATCAAACGCGCTATCAGATCTAATTATCATTCGCGTATATGTATCTTCTTTCATTCCAACATATATCGTTTTCAGATTAAAAGGATATCACGTAAAACAATCATTCGATTATCTACTTGGTTATTCATTAACGAGCATCTGCGAAAAAATGGCGTGCGAATTAATGCAAAGTTTCGATTGCCCGTACGCTGTTAATCAATGTATTAGGCATTCATCGCTGTGGATCATATTAGGTTCGACGCAGTCGAAAAATTCGAATGAAGTGGAACATTTTTTCAAAATTTAATTATCTATTTTTCGAACACCATACTTATTAAGCCACGCGATAAGAAATTCTCAACAATTATCCCCCGTTGACCCATAAAATCTCTTTTATTTTCCTAAACTTCTTCCCTCGACAAGAATACCTCTTATCTCATGAATATATTTTCATGCTCGCGCGAGCATCATCGCGAGAGATACGCTCTGCCGTTGTATAGTGTTTATACATATTGTTAGTCGTCGGTTGCGCAACAACGGTTCATGTGTTCTTTTCGTTGATACGGCCTGGACCACGTTATCGTGACTTTTTTTTCTTTCGCCAATGACGAAGATATACACGAAGAGTGTGGCCGCGCTCGTACGTTTTGACACTTCGGGGATAGCGTGCGCGCGCGTTTTGTCCGCCTCGCAGTGACGCAATCGCGCGAGAAACATTGTGAAGACGATGCATACGTTTCTGAATTCGTATGGCCACGCAACGTGTCACACGTAATTATAGATCCGTCCACGTATTTCACGCCAAATAGAATGATTTCTCGAGTTTCGCTTCTCGTTTCACCAACTAAGTTTTTTCGTGAGTGTTGGAGCTTATTGGAATAAGGATCGATAGTTCGTCAATTGCTGATACCAATTGTGCTATACATTTTTAAAGCTTTGCAGGTAATTTAATTGGTATTTTATGAAATATAGTACATTTTAATTGTCCTATAACGTTATAACGATGTGTAATGCGAAACTTAAAGATATTCCTATTTGTTGTGCTTCAGTTTGCTTTATCTTCTTAACAGAAAAATCATTTACTTGAAAATAAACATTCGTCACTTTAACATCACAGATATTCCACGTAATCTACCACATTGTAACATTTGTAACAAGTAATATTTCATTGTGAGAAATTTCGTTTCATAACATTTATGGATAGATACGGTGAACTTTGTCTTCGTGTTTCGTACCGAACGCATGAAACATTATAAAACTGTTTTACACTTGTCTGTACAAATACGAAGACAAACAATTCGAACAATTGGCAATGTATTAATACCGGAGGAAAAAAGAAAACGTCAAAGAGATATGATCTCGGATTTTTAAAGAGTCTGTCATCTTCTAAAGAGCTATCACGCAGATAAATAGTAGAAAATTTGACAATACTGTATGATATTTATCTAATCATAGGCTGCAACATAATTTAAACGCAAATATGAAGTCAAGAAATAATAATCGATCTTATCGGTGAACATTGTAGCAACTCTGGTTGCAAAGTTATTATACTTATAGATGAGATTTTAAGTTAAATGGACAAGAAAATGGAGTTTTAAGTTTGAAAACGTTATACAGCAGATTTAAATATCATAATCAATGCGTCACACAACTAATCTGCGATTAGATTGTTGTATTATTGTCAATTATCGGTATAATTATACTCTTTACGTTACGCATTGAGGAAAAAAACTAGAATAATACGTACTTTTAAGTTACAGACGAAAGTCAAAGTATATGACCTACATGATTTTTGCAATTCAAATTCGTTCGACCGTAATGCATTCAGCGATCTTTGATGCGCAGTTTATGAAACCGCTTAAACGAAACTAAACTTATATTTTATTTTGTATTACTAAATACGAGCACCAAAAGTACACGCCGATATTTTACAAAGATGCGAGTTACGTTCTTTCTGGAAACTCTGAATAATCGTCATCTTTTCTAGATAAGTATACTATATTCGTCATTTTCAAATATATTGCCAATTTTTAAATTCAATTTCGAATTATCAGTGTCCTCGCTATAAATGTTTTAAATCCTTTGTCTCATTCTTATCTCGGCCCTTTGTACGCTTCAGACGATGTATATTACAGTCGGAAAGAAGCTACCATTTCTCGAAGTCGAACGGAACAAAGACGATTCTAATCGCTAACTATAGTCACGTTAATGAATTATAAGCATATTCTTGAGAGCAAGACTAATTAATATTATTACAGCACAAGACTAATTGTCAATTAAATCGTACTTCTTGCGAAGCATTGCCCAATCACGTATGCTCTATATTTCAGATGTAGATACACAAAACTCGCTTACGATTGTTACAGATTATCAATGCTATTAAATTCTCTTTTATAACAATAACAAGTTTCTCATTACAATAAAACAAATACATTCTACAAGTTACGAGCTAAACGTTCGTGAAAATATGAATATGGATAAACATCCATAGTGTAATAATAATCGAAGAAAATTCAGTTCTACATTTTCGAAAGGAAATCTGAACGGCACGATAATTTATTGGAAGACTCGACATTACGCGTACGTCTAGAAGAATCGTATCTGAGAGGAACGCAAGATAATGCCATTCTAATATTATGTAAGCGGTTGGAGATTAGATTATGGTTCTTATAAAGCATTATCAAGGCGTTTGCACGCAATATTTTGAAATAAAACGAAAAATAATTAAAAAAATAAACGAGATGGCTTTTATACGTTTCATGTATCTTCGTAACTGATATTCAAGTGTTTCGAGCGCGACAAACTAAAACGCGTGGCCATTGCAACATTACGCGGCCGATTAGAGCCGCGGTTTTTACAGCATCGTTATCATCATTTTATTTACCGTGGCCAGCAAAAGCGTACGCGTACACAGGTATCTTGTTTCTGGTCATTGATCAGAGGTATAATATGTTCAGTGAGAGACAGAGAGAGAGAGGCTGTCGGGCCTAATAATCCATGCAACGCGGGCATTTATTACGCATAGCGCGCGCTGAGAGATCGTACAAATGTAAAGGCGGTCGATGAATATGGATAGAGATATAGAAACGTTTCGATAACAAAGTCTGTCTCTGTGTAGTCATTTGATCTCTTCCATTCGCATTTTTTCCCGCCTTTTTACTCTGGTGAACGACGCGGAAAAACGCAGAAACGAACGCACTTGCTGCGAACGCGGCGTTACGTAAAGAAACGCGCCTTTATTCTTTTTTTCCACATGCACATTTTTTTACTTCCTGCTTTTGTTTTTTTTTCGCCTTCTTCTCCTCCCTTTATCTTCTGTTTTTCCTTTTTCCTCTGAATTTTTTTTTTCATTCAGCCCGATGAACGAATAGAAAGAACGACAGAATCGGAAAGCAGATACATATGATGTATCGTGCCTGAAGACACTTCGCATCTTTGCGAATCTTTGCAGACGAGCACACAGAAACGGACCGATCTTTCATGATTCCGTTTTGCTTCCTCCGCCACCATCTCCTTCGTCTGTTACCCTTCCTTCGAGCGAGTTTGAGTTAGTTCAACAGAAACCGATATTGACCTAATTAAGAATCGAAATCATTTATTTCGACGGCTTCGATCGTCTACCAGAGACGCTTTCATTCGCCAGGGACTAATAAACCGATATCTACGGAGCCTTTTGCAAGATTCGATAAAGTCGATATCGTAGAATACAATGAATAATGGAGAAATACAGACAAAGCGGAAATTCGTATAGTTAGATTGGGTTTTTCATTTTCACCTTCATTTTCGCTTGGCTATCGATCGGTACATCCTAATTATGCAACGCGCGTGCAACAATGCGTGCACGAGGCGTTTTGCACGAACGCTCCTCGACACCATGCGTTCGCTGTTAATTATCACGCTCCTCTCGAGATTATTCGGTATTTTTGGCGTGAACCGTGGCGTACGCTCGGCAGTGCGCACCTAGAATCCGCGGATTATTCTCGGAGAGGGTAACAGTGCTTTGCTCGGAAACCTGGCTAATTGATTATTAAGACGCTTCAGAGTGATCGATAAAACGAAATATCGTAGAATAGTGCAGGATTTTGCTGGAATTCAATTATTCAGAGACTCATCTAGTTTGGTCTTTGTTCTGTCTCGTACGGTTTTGGTCGTCGAAGCTGTCAGATTGGAGCCAAGAGACGATGATTGTAAATCGCGAGGGTACAGTGTCGCGATAAATTACAGCGGAATAGAAACATTTTGCGTGAAAGAAAACTGAAAGTTTGAAGAAGAAATTAAGAAGAGATTTAATTCTGAAAATCCTTCTTTGATTTTAAAAGGCAAGTTTTTAGAATATTAGAATTGTTCAATGATTGTTCTTGAATAAATGCTGTCATAGGATGAAAGACACTTACGCATTAGGATAACTAATTCTATTTATTTTTACTTTTGTCGTTTAACCACTTGGTGTATTAAATGTATAATTTAATATATCGTATAATGTACGAAAATACACCAGTATCAAGTTTGGCGATTGTGATCAAAATAATGATGATCCTTAAGTTTCCTAATTAATCACAGTATCGCAGAACGAGCAACATTTATTTCGTGTTTTTTAATTAGGTATATTTGCATCAACTTCTAGCTATTTTCAGATTCCATCTAAACGATAACCAATTTCTGTCACTTGTCAAATTTCACGTGTCAACCACTGTCCCACCTGAATTTTCCAATCGATAAATCCAATACCTAACTCGAATTCCACTTAATTTCATCGGCTTCCTCTATACTCTAGCATCTGTTCAATATCTAAATCAGCGAACCGACATCTCTATAAGTAGACTGCGCAACTGTTACACGTCTAATCAAATAACACAAAGACTCAATAACAATAATTCTCTCCCTCTATTCCAATCTTATATCCAAACAATATGTATATTACGCATGAATCCCGGATCGCGTCTAATCTCTTTCAACTTTCGCAAAGACCAAACAAACCTTTTAATAGCCGAATTCTCGCAAGAAAGCGATTGTTGCACGGGGCCATACGAAGAACGCTAGGAGTTAGTGGTACGACAGTAGTAATTTTACGGTGTATAAGACACGTCCAATAACTCGTTCCCCGAAGCTCCGTTTCGGACGTTCTTGGTGCTGGAAACTTTTTTATTTCGTGCTTCCCTACGTTGTGTACGTTGCACGAGATATACTTCGTCCACATCTCTATTCTAATATCACTACACGCGAGAGTAGAGACTGTGGGAGTAGATAGATAGAGCAGAGAGATGTTGCTTGATTCTCGGAATTTTGTCTCTACTTGACACAACCACGGATATTGTGTTCAACTGTTCAGTAGACACAATGCAACGTTGACAGTCGTGTTTTATTTTGGGATGATAGTCAGCCCAACTAACCTCGCGACGCTGTAGCATCCTATGTTAGTTTCGTGCTTGTGCAAACGCCTGTCTGTTGTCTACGCGAAATTTCATGATATTTACGGAGCCCCGGGAATAATTCGCGTATCTTGTTTAGCGATTTATTATTCGTAATAATGATTATCGATATATTAAAATCACCGAGCGACAAATAGAGTTGCGCTCGGAATTGGGGATGTGTCTACTCGTTCAGAAACATGATCCAACGCGCAAGTTTAATCGTAGCACGATAAAAATATTACTACGTGGGTTTTCGTGGTATTTATGGAACCTCGATAATAATTCACAAACACTTTGTTTCGTGGATTATTATTCACGGGCATGGTTAACGTATCAAAAGCATTGAGACGTTTGAAGATACCGAAATCATCAAACATCGGAAAATAGTTTCGATTCGGCGGTGAATTTGTCATGAAACTCGATCAAACGCAAAGGGTAGCCCGAGTGGCTTTACAATAAAAATACCATTACACCGATTTTAATTAAGGACACGATGAAAGATTTATCCTGTTCCCATCGGCGTCCCCTCGCGCTCCGGTTTAGCTGTTTATGCAAACCAGCGACTTTACCCTTTGATGTCGACGCGGGGCAAGCTCGCGCGTTGCACGTTTTCAGGCCGCGTACTTTCGATCTCGAGCGTATTACAGCCTGCCTATCCATGAACCGGAAGATGGAAAATTGAAACGAAGCTTTCCACGAGATGACACTCGACGATTAGAAACAGCAAACTTAAAATCTGCCGTGAAAATCCTCCACTTCTCGAATACGTTTAAATATCTGTCACCGTGATAATCATCCCATCGACACTCGTGTCTCTATCCCATGCAAAAGGATCGTTCTTCTCTCTGTTTTTCTCCTAAGATGCAGGATAAGCAAAGCCGGTCACGTTCCAGCGAAGAAGTCAACTTTATTTCCCAGGGATCATTCGCTGTCCCCTTTTGACAAGATGTTCAGACACGTTGAACGCGGAGACAGAGGATTTGTAGAGTGCGTCAAGTGGTCGACCGAGAAGGAAAGACGAAATCGTTCGAGATTTTTGGGAGGGTCGCGTAGGACACAGGCTACGACAACGACGACGACGATACGGAGCGGGAAGGAGCCGGAGAAACCCAAAGAAGAGGGTAGCAGCATTAAGGGGAAACGGTAGAAACAGGCACAGTCAAGGGAGGGTCACTGGGTCAGATGCGATGCACGATTCCCTCTCTTTCTCGGCCACCCTTCTTCGTATTCCCGATTCTCTCTCGCTGTCGATCTCCTCTTTCGCCGGGAACACATGGCCCTGCGTGTGCACACGGGCTGTCTGGCAGGAACACACGCTGGCCACGCACACACGCGCCCCACTACCGTTATCGTTCGAGTATTGGACAGATTACGTTGAGCGGCGTGCTCCAGGGAGAGTACGCACACGTTTGGAATAATTTGTAAATAATGCTCCAAACGATCGTAGGCAATGTGGCATTAATTTGAAACTGAAGAGTGGCTGACAAAGGGAGCAAGTATACGTAGATGACGATATGCTAAATTTTGAAAAGACGATTGTTAATTGGGATCGAAAGCGAAAAAGGGAAGTGACAGAAGTAACGAGTATACACACCGTCGCCGGTATACCGGTATCGTTCTCGCAACGCGGTCACGTGCTCGTGCGTCTCACTCACCTGCCAAGCGTGCTCATATCATCCTGCTCGCGCGCTGGTAGCTTCGACTACCCTTCGACGTCTTCGTGGCACTTGTCACGTAATTACAAAATATATGCGTATACTTTACACCCCCGCACAGAACCGGCACTTGAACGAGAACCAACGATCCGAGGCTGCAAAGACGAGCATGTGTCGGCTGTGCCGCGGATCGACAGATCGGACGTCAAACAGCACTCGATGCGACGAAGTCGGAGAATAATCGTTTCACTGGTCGGCCACGTATAACCGGTAAGAATTCTTGCGTACGCAGAGTACTCCAGTCTTCGGACGACCGTAAACGCCGGCTGGTCCCAAACACGCATTTACGTCATGGTTCTTGGTGACGGCGGAGGTTCCGTCGCGACGTAACAGCCGATCTATCTCTCACTCGCAGGAAGACAGGAAGATCGATGTAGCTCCGGAGGGAGCGCGCGCGCGCGCACATAAGCACGCACGGCTGGAAATCCGGTTGATCCGCGTGTCTTTGGCACGGATCTTCCCTTGTCCAACAGAAGAAGACGAGGAGAAGCGGAAGAAGAACAAGTAAGAAGATTAAGAACGACAGTTGGTCGCGGATCGAGAGCGAATTTACGATCGGCACCGACGCTCCGTTTCCCGGTTTTCGACACTATCGCGGATGCCTGCAACGCGCAAGAACGCGCTGCTCTGAAACGCGTCGACGACGACGTAGACAACGGTGAGCAGCAGAACAGCAGCCAACAGCAGTAGCGGTAGCGGTAGCAGCAGTAGGCCGCGAGGGCGAGAGAGCGAGAGAGGAAACGAGAGTCAGTGGTGGAAGAAACCCCCCCTCGAGCAGCGGGCATACAATGGGAATAATCACCGCGTCTCGGAGCGTCGGCTGACTGACTGAAGCCCCCGAGGACCGAACGGGATGAGATTCGGAGGCGCTGCCTGGTGGCGGCCGGCGCGGCGCGCCGCGCCACTCCGCGCCACTCCGCGCCGCTTCGGCGCCCGCGCTGCGCCACTCTCGCCTCCCCGCTACTGTTCTCCCTGTGTTCGTCTTTTCTCTCGATCTCCCGCGCTCGCTCCCTCTTCCTTTTGCTTTTGTTACCCGCCTCGCCTTCTCTTCGTCGCGCTTGCTCGCACTCCGCCGTTGCTGCCCCTTCCTTCTTCTACGCTACTACGATCGCTAGTCGACGCGAATCAAGTCGTCTCTGTTCGTCGCGTAGCACGTTCGTTAGTTCTTTCTCGTTTCAGCGGTTTTCCCTTTCTCTGTCGCACCGGTGGCCGTTCGTTTCGTGTCGCGGTCGCTCGGCAGCGGACGGGCCGACGCGCGGCCGCGGCGGCGGTGGCGGCGGCGGGTTCTCTTGCCCGCCACGCCCCTTTTCGGGCGTACGTCCCGCCTTCTTCCTCTGACACCCACGCGAAGGCGCGCGCTCTGCCCGACACTGCACTGCCAGACTACCACCACCGCGGCACAGCCACGACCCGTCAGCGTCGTCCTCGTTCGCGTCCTCGTCCTCGTCCTCGTCTACGCCTTCGTTTCTGGCTTCTCTGCGCTGCCACTCTGTCGTCGACGTACGCTTCGTCGTCGTAGTGGTCGTTGCCGTTGTCGTCTTCGTGTTGCGCCGACGCTCGTTGTCGTCGGGTTTTCGCGAGGATCTCCGTTCACCTGTGCACGCCCGCCGATATCCCTTTTCCCGTATGACCCCCCCCCCTTCCCCGTTCGTTGTCCTTCCCTAGTCTGTATAACGAGATCTCCCACCCTCTGCCAGCCCTTTCCGAGGACACGAGCCACGGACGCCGAGCTGGGCGTAGTAGTAGCGCCGAGGATGGGCAGCGTACGCTGTAGCGCTGTCGTGTTCGATGTTGCCTAAGCTCTTAGCTTCTCGACTATCTTTTTCCTCGACGTCTTTGTACCTAGCAGTTCTCGCTCCTCCCTTTCCCGGCGAATGAATAGGATAAGTGGAGAGAACGACGCGTATCACGTGGCACGCGAAGACAGTGAACGCCGGCGACGTAACGCGTGCCTTTTAACGGAGCTTGCGATCCTGGCACAGGGTCCAAACATTATTTATCCTTCTTGGTAAACGTAACTTACGTACTCGAGATGGTTCATAGGATAGGATTCTAAGTGCGACTCCAGGAGTTATCGCTTTGTAGTAAATACTTCGGATATATCCTGTTCGTATGAAGGATTAGGTGCTTGTTCTTAAATTTATGTAGGTGCGCATCGTACATAAATTATAAAACAAATTAATGTAAATTTTTACTGCCTCGCTAAATCTCGTAATTCCCTATAATCAACCAGAGGTGCACCCTTAACCCTTTCATATTCTGAAACATTCGATTACAATGAACTCTCTCTTCCAACCCTATTGCGAACCCAGCCTCCAATAAAGGTAGCTGATTCGACATTGGGAAACGACTATTAATCGAGTCCCCTTCGATTTTCCGGGTTGGCGAATGAAATGGCTCGCGACCGGCGTTTCGACTGGCGCTCGAATCCCGTCGGATCAGGTGCGGTGGCGGCGGTGCTGCGCATTGTCTATTGTTTCGGTCGGAGGCGGCGGTCGCGGCACAACCCCCGGCCGCCGGCGACGGCCCTACGACAGAGCTGTGGAGGTGGTGGAAGCCGACCAATGAGAGTCGAGGCACACCCGCGCAAATCACAATGCTTATTGTTGTCGCCGAGCTGTCCGCCCACATCCCTGGATCGTTTCTTCCACCTCCGCCCGGCGCTGCTCCCTGCAGCTCGGTCAGGTAGAAATCTCTGCAGGTGTGCGGTTGCGCCATTGCTTGATTTTGTGAATCTGGAGCCTCGCTATGTGGCTTCGCTATGAGGGTTTTTGATATTGTTAACGATATTAAAGAGATAAGGTGGATGACCGTATTGTAGAAGTTCAAAGATATCGCTGATATTTATTGCAACACGATTTTTGTACCTTTTAATGGTTTAATTGATCGAGCACAAATTTTACGTATCAAATTATAAATTGGCAATCTATCCAGTTTTGCAACCAGACAGCGCTTTAATCCTCAAACTATTTAAAAAGTCTGTGGAGATTTAGTTTTCGTTTCCTCTACGTAGGAAAGGCGGAAAGGATTCTAATACAACTTAGGACGATACTGAAAACAATAATGATATATCAAGAAAAATTCTGAAAATCTATGATTACACTAAAAATCGACAATCGACAATATCGTTAAGTTCATCCTTTCTTACTCTGAAAAGAAAAAATGAAAAAGCTTGACGTGTTCCCGCGTCTATCCTGCGAAGTCCACGATTCAAACGCGGCCACAGAATCTACCAGCTCAAAGCCTACGTGCATCAGAGCGAGGGTTCCTTCGTTCTCGCCGCTCAGTTTCAGCCGAGTCGCGTTCGATCTCTCGGTTGCATTTGCCTTCGTCGTGGCCGTGTCAGATAGAATATCCTGTCTCGTCCTCATCGCGCACGCACAGGTACACATTTACGCTGGCACTGTGTGAGGGTCGTAGCGCGCACCCCCCGTGCCACCCTCGCTGTTCCTACCGCGGCGAGAGGAATGGACGAGAATGGCGTCGGCGCGCATCCCTTTCATGTCCTCCGCAAAACCCACTCCCCCTCTTCTCTTGGCTGCTGCTCGTCCTCCGCACCAATGCACCCTTGACTTGCGCCCCTTACCATCCCCCACCGGTGAGCTAAACAGAACAGACACGTACACGTGCACGCATACGCTCAAGAGAGCGCGCGCCATCCTACACGCGTGTACACGCTCTCTCGTACACGTGTACCGTGAGGCAACGAAGTTCGTCCACTTCGCGGATGCAGCCTTTTTATCGACGGCCACAAAACGCGGCGATGCGCTTTTTTCTTTGGGCCACTACGTGCACGCCTCTCCCCAAAATGCGGTCCTCGAATCGTTTTGCGAAGGTTATTTCGATTCAGAACGCTGAACGCTGCACTCGAGACGCGTATACACGCGTTTTCTGATGAAAGAGGAGCCGACTACCCGCGTATACTGCGTGTTTCTCCGTGTTCCGAGATCGACTCGGCCGTGGAACGCTGATTAATTAACTATTAAAAATGTTAATTGTCTTTGAGCGCCTGACGCGAGAGCCGTAAAATCACGAACGATCTTGCAACGTATTTGGTCCCGTTCGGCGAATCGTTTCACGTGGACATGCCTACTGCGGAAAATATGAGTTTCCTGGTGCATCGCAACACAAGAAGAATCACCGTTTGTTCCACTTATATCCCGGCATGCCTGTTTCCTTATTGTGGAATATTATCAAAACAGCAGTATCGCCGTTTAGTGAGTAGCAGTACCAACTTAATTACAAAAACAATAGCACCATAACCGTTTTACGGTTTAGAATGTCTTTCGATACGAACGTACGAAAGGTTTCCAATTGTAGGTTTTATTAAGATTGGAGAACGATGCGAATGTGCTTCGTACGGAAATCTATATCATCGTTGCTTCGATAGGAACAAGTGTTAATTATATGTATTATATATATTATGTTGGTTATCTTATTTATTATATTCAATATTCGCTGGACTGTTTCATCGCGATACGCTTGGAAATAGATTTCCTTTTTACTTCCTATAAAACGTTGGTTTGTTACTATTCGAGATATAACGGATATTATATAACGTATTTTCCAAGAATATATTCATGTTTTGAAAATAAGCTACGCTGCATTTATGAAAGAGTCGAGAGTTACGGTAGACTTGTATCGTAAGTAGATTAGGTACAGTTTCTAGTCAGACACCCAACGTTAGCGGATAGATCCAAGGATAACAATCGTTTTTTAATAAGTTTCTCAAAATAACTGATTATTAAATGATTTCTTGTTGTTTGCAATCGTGTTATATGACATTTATAATTAAAAGTCAAAGAAACATGATATCTCTGTTCTCTGATATTTTTTATGAGAACTATGTAATTGAAGTACCATATTGCATAAAATCATCGCAATTTTTGACCATGTTACACGAATATGAGCATCGTGTCATCTAACAATCATTTAAATTAAAAGCAACTTTAAACGTGAAACTTTCAGATTTCAAAATTAAGACGCGCTCGATCAAAGCACCCATATGAGTAACAAGTAAGCGTTCCTTCATAATCCATTTTAATCCTCTCAGTAACAGCTATTCTTCATCTCTTACAACGACAAAGACATTCCCCTGGGGCGATATTATCGTCGCAATAAAGCGACAAGATGGCACACAAAGTTGTCGTTTGAGTATCAGACAAGCGGAAACGCGGTTTAAATTTCCCCGGTACGATCGAAACAAAACCGGTGAATTCGTTGTTTTGTGTTTAGACTGCGTGTGCATCGGAGGATTTGAAATGTTCGCCCATACGACGATTCGTTTCGTCGCGGAGGAGGAGATGGGTCATCGTTATACGTTGCACCGTATTAACCCGCGCGGGATACCATTCTATTCCGGTAACCGGCCTCCCGAGTGCGGGAGCAGACAAGAACAATGAGTATCGTACGTGTATTGCATCCTCCTTTCCATGGATTTACCGGCCTCTGGTAGTGGGTGTAGAAGCGAGAAGGGACGCGAGCCACGTGACAGAGAGGACGAGATTTATGCACGACGACGACAACGACGCGGCGTCGGCACGTTTTGCTCCGGACGTCGTCGACGACGACGACGACGACGACCACGACGACCACGACGACGACCACGAGCACGACAACGACGGTGTTGGACGAAGAAAGGAGAAGAAAAAAAAAAATGGAGGAGACCGATACGGGACGCAGAGGCAAGCGACAGTGGCAGCGGTAGAAGAAGAAGAAGAGGACCAAGAAGACGAGCAGCCGGCAGTCGTGGCCGCTTGTGAATGAACATTGGCTCGCGACCGTTTCCGGCGCTCTCTTTCGCGCTTGCTCGGGTCCTCCTCGCGCGGCTCTAGCGTCTCTGTCTCGTTGTTCGGTCACCGCTTTGCCGCGTCCCTTCGCCGGATTCTCTCGGTGCTCTAGCGTCCTCCGCTGCTCTTCTCATGAATGAGAGTCGCCGACTCCCGCGATCCCCAAGACGAAGAAGGAGACGCGTTTAGAGGAATCTTCAGGAGTAACGGAGATACGAAGAGGGCTACAGGGAGAAAGCGAGGAAGAAAGAGAGCGAACGGACCGTTAGCCTTAAGCCAAACGGTTGCAACGAGGCCTGCGACGAATTTAGAACAGGAACCGAGAGAGCAAAGGGAATAGAAGAGGATGCGACTACGGTTTCGCCCCCCTTCTCCTTTTTCTCTTCCTTTTGCCCCTGCTGTCCCTTATGCTTCTTCCTTGTCGCTTTGTTGCTCCCATTATTAATATATCGCAGTTGCTGCGCGTGACCGGCCGCTTCTCTCTGCATCGTTCCGTATCTTCCTTTTTCACCTTGGCTCCTCTTCTTCTTCGCCTTCGTGTTCGTCGTCGTGTTCTTCTTCTTCTGCCGTTTCTGCCTGGTTCTTCTTCGCGCACCCCCGCCTGGCCCATCCGGTGATGCGAGTCCCGTTGATTATAAATAGTAACCTTTGTCGGACGCTTTTCTTTGGCCCTCTATCGTTTCATCGTGGTTGTCTCCACCCTCTACGCGCTCGCGCGCACGTCTACATCCACTGTCTTCGCGAGGTTGAAAGACTTTTTACAAGGATGACTCGTTCGCCAAACTAACTCGCACATCGGTAAACGCGCGCTCGTATAAATAGAAAGCCACGCGATCGCTCGAGTACGCGTGACAGGTGTCCGATGGCGATCGAAATCGAAGCGTATTCCGCGCGGCCATAATAGGCGAGTGCACGCGCCGCCTCGTGCATATGCATGGAAGAGTGCGTGGGCGTGCATCGCGACGCAGCAAATAACGGGAACCGGCGAACCGCGGCCGCCCGCATTGTCGTTGCTATCCACGACGGAAAGGGGACTGGTTGAGGTGTTTAAGAGACTCTCGAAGGTCGATGACCGATTAGCGCGCCAGAGATCCGCGTGGTGCAGCGACAAACCAAGTAGTGTATATTTGATCAACGGTTGATTGACAGGAGTTTCGTAAGATACCTGTTGACCAGGTGCTCCGAGGCCAGTCTCCGAGGAATCTGGAGCGGAGCCGACTAATTGGAGTAAAACGAAGCGGTTCACGGGTGTCGCGCGTGTTCCGTCCGGGCAATTAGGCGAGAGAGTATTTACATGAATGTACGTATCTTGTAAGAGCGGGTTTCCTGTCGTTCTTTTTTTTTTTTTTTTTCTTATCTTGCAGTAGATTTTTGTTCACGTTAGTGGATTATGTGGATCGATCGAGGTGAAGTGAAGGTGTGTGGGTTTAGGAACGACATTCTTTCGGCAATTTGTTCGAACAGAAATTAATAAACGACTGCAGAAAATGTGTTTTGGTGTTGGTTTGAGATAAGCCTGGCATAAACTGTCGCATAGAATTTGTTTGGAAATGGACCACGTGCGATGCTGGATCGGTAGAATAAAAAATTTTTGGTAAGAGTTCTCCGAGGAATTTTTCCAAATCACTAACCATAGCAAAAGTAATTGTATTACATCGAGAGAACAGCATGTTTGTAAGCTTGAATTCCTGTCGTGTACTTTATTTCTATACTTCCACGAAGTTTTAATTCAACGCATTGTAAATACAAATTCACAGACATACAGTTGCTTCTCTTTGCTTCTACTCTTTGTCGATTCAGCTGGCAAAGGCGATACCGGAGAACGTTCAAGCAGAAACTAACTCTGCATGCAACGTGCCACCAAAGAACCTCTGTTTTCTCGTCTCCTGTAAAGTGGATGCGTATCATTGTTTCGCCGACACGCATTCCCCTTCTTCAATAGCTCGTTTAATCGCGACACGCGAAGCGAACAGCGGCACAGAGTAACGCTTACAGAAAATCAGATCGAGCGGAGACTGGACCCTTTGTTCGGTCCGCATCCGTTCTCATGCTCGAGCACAGAGCGATCACTCGAGCTGTATCAAACGACTGGTATCGAAGTCTTAGACCATAAAGAACCTGCTTCTTCGAGGTTTCGATTCCGCGAGCGCGTCTAATTGTTCTTCGTTTAAAGTGGCAGCAGACAATGGCGTCTCGCCCGCGCTGATTCGAAATCACGATAAGGACGTTGAGCGTGCGAATGTGGCCGGGAATGTCGAAGGAATCCGCGGCGGCAATATCTCGATAGTCTCGGCTCTCTTGTAACCTTGTATCTATCTGGCCGTGACGCTCGTGCATCCTAGATAGTGTCATACGTTTGCAGGAGGATGGAGGCAGTGCCTACTAGAAAGGTTAGTGAGAAATGTAACCTTTCTCAGTCGATATTCGTACGCTGGCAGACGAAAGTATTTGAATACTTACGATAGAAAATTGTTACGTCAATATCGAATATGTTATATGAAACATATTGAAATTTTATTAACGTTTTGACGAGACTGTTATCATTATCATTATCGAGCAATTTAAAATTAAATTAAAAATTAAAAACCAATCTGAAAATACGTATAGAAGTTAGAAAATTTGATTACGATAGAATTAACTAATACAATTTTCTTATCAATCGATATTTCGATTCGTATTTATATTTATCTTTCGATCGATTGTGTATCGTAACGATGAATGACGAATATGTTACAATTTCTAGGTATATTTGTAGATCATTTGATATTCTGTTCCAATGCTGTATTCAGGAGGTTTACAACAATATTTACAATACTCTCGATATCAAAGGGAAATCCAAGAGATTTAAATCAGGCTAGTAGCGAGGGTAACAGCAAGGGTAGTAGCGGACAGAGTAGTGCATTTCGATGTTAATCATGTAATTTTTGTATCGCTATCTAAACAATATCTATTCAAACATCATTTAAATATAAATATTTCATGTGAACCGAGATCCAATATTCGATGACGATAATATAGAATGTAGCTAAATTGTACATTTGCGGTCCTTTAACACAAAATTCGAAGATCAGATTATTAAATTGAATCGTAAAAAGAAGAAAATTTGTTCTCTACTAAATGGTCGTGTAACAAATAATCATCTGTTTCGTATTTTCCATTTCAACTCGATTATCCGAAAAATTGAAACTTTTCTTAATCTCTTTGCACTTTCCGAAAATCTACAACAAGATTCACGATTCGTCATTTTTACAAACAGTTTTTACAAACTGTCGTTTTGTACCTTGCATCGTTATCTTGCATTAATACAAAATTTAGTTCAATTAATCATTTCTTCGGTAATCTAGGTTAACTGTCACGTCCTATACGACACCAGCAAATATCTTAATACCTATGTACGGGACTGTACATGTTTTCCAAACAAGTATCAGTTCATATGCCATTCGTAGTATGGTAACATAAAAAATAGATTAAAAAGATCGTTCTAGAAAATTTTCCGAGGAAACCACGCGTGAGTGTATACAAAGACAGAAGATCGGTTCGTTGCCACGATAAAAACGGTGTATCCGTTACTGACACGCGCGCGTGGCCGCGTGTACACGCGCAATTAAAGCGGCGTGGCCGCACAGTACGGATCACTGTTCTCCGCGCGGCTGCGTTCATGAATGAAGCTCGGTGCCGGTGAGTCAGGCTGGAAAGAATGGCGAGGATATTTCATAAAGGCGAGCCGAGAAAACGGCGCGAGCGAGTAGCGGCCGCGAAAGCAAACCCGATGCCTGTGCCGTTCTCTCGCACGCGGCTATTATTATCGTCTCCGTTCTCATCCTCTGTCATTCTTTGCAGCCTCGCGCGCCGTTACGCCGACGCGGACGTTTAAAAACAATAAGCAGTTTGTAGTCGAACGGATGGCAACGTGCTCTCGTCCCTTTCGCGATCATGTATCGTCCATCCGCGAAAGTTGCTCGCATCCGGGACAAATTGAAGAACCAGCCATGTAATCCACGATCAGATCTGAGTGTTGAGTTTACCGTTTGAAACGCATTTTGAAAGAAGGAAATGTGTGGTACTTAAATTCGATGATACATGGTAAGGTTGTAAATTACAGTATCATTGCTGATATCGATTTATGTTGTTTTCTTATTTCTCTGGTCCCTAAATTTTTCGAGTTGATGTTCCTATTATCGAAACGCTTGTAGTTTCCCGTTTGATTTATCGTACGATCTTCTTATACCGTTTCGACCTAGCGTAAATGAGATGTTTCAGATGGCTCAGTTTCCTGTTGTACAAAAGTTTTATAGGAAGAATGAGAGAACAATCGATATCCACTTGGAAATTATTATTAGGAATTAATTAATGATTTTCCAAAACGAAAGGTTCGTATTATTAAACATTTGCTATTAGACGGTTATTTTATTTCGTACCTACTTTTTACGTATGTTTTAAAAATCCTCTGATTAAACCAACTATTATATAATAGTTTTCCTATTTCTTTAAAACGTATTTTATCTTAATTTCTCTGCCACTCTACCACGACCAAAAAATCAGTCGACGTCGTTCTCATTACTTGTTTATTTCTATTATTTTCACGGAATCTCGTCTTCATCCGGCAAACGGCTCCTATCGCAGCGCGACGCTGGACAGCATCAAAAGGCTAGAGAACGCGCACAGCCAGGTCGTGTGTATGCGAGATCACGAGCGGTTCCGATCTCGAGACTAGACGAGTTAATCGGCCACGGAAGCACAATAAACTCGAAGATAATAAACGAAGCGCCGTCCGTTGGTTTACCATAATAATGCCTTCCATCATGCCAGATCCCTGCAGCCACCGAAAGCCACCCGAAACGAATAGAACGCTATAAATAGGCGGAATCCTCTCTCATTCTCTCGTGCCTCTGCCTCACTTTTCTCTGTGTTCCTTCTGCTCCACGGCTCTGTACTTCGCTCTTTGTCTCTCGTCATAGATGCGGTCCGATCATCATCTCCACGAGCAACACGCGCGCGCAAGCCGCCCGCAAACGCGCGGTTATTTCAGAGAGCGAATTTCCGCACCAATGCTTCCAAGATATTATTATGCTATCGTGCGCTTTCCCATCACTGTTTTTGATTTTTCTATAACCACCGTAGAATGGATTAAACGATCGATTACATAGCTACGAGAAATATCATTGCTCTTTTTAGTTTCCTGTAAATGATTCGAAATAATAGGATATTTAATAAGTTCAAGAAAGATGACATTTCTACTGTTATTTTCGTGTCTCCACTGTACCTATTTATCTACACTCCTGAAGATAGCTGTCATCTTCGACAAAGACCATCGCTTCCACCCTTGACATTCATTATCAACAACTTCACTCAACCATCCACTAGTTCCACGAAAAAGTAGCCGGCAATAATTGATTACCAGTAGCGGATGGTTCGAATCCGCGAGGCGTTTAATCCTGGTTTTGGTACGTTTTGAAAGAGCGTCGCGGCTCGTCGCGGTCGTAAAGTAGGGTGTTCGCGCGAAGAAAGAACACGTCGACCGGCTCTCGACGTGTTCGATGCTGGCGTTGGGACGGGGTTGAGGGTGAAGGGCGACGCTACTTCACTCCCCAGGCCGATGGTAGCTACGGGGGATGGTTAAGGTTCCGCGGTGACAGGAGCGAGCGCCCGCAATGATTAATGGCTTAACGCATTAACAGGCTATTGACAAACACGTTTCTCGTCCGGCGTTGGTGTACCACCCTTCGCTCTGGTTCGCGCGTTGCTCGATCGCGTTAACGACGAGGACACAGGCAAGTCGCGGCTACCGCGATGAAAGGGAAGAAAGGGACGAGAGATCGAAAAGAACGAGAAAAGGAGGGGTGGGCTTTCTTAAATGCGCCGCCTCGACGAAAGAAAGGAGAGACGAGAGGAGAGGAGAAAACAGCCTTCTCGCCCTTCTCTAACGACCTCGACAAAAACGCATCTTCCCGCTCCTCTGAAGGTGCTACGTGTCCCGTTCCACCCTCTTTCTCTGTTTCTTTCCACCTCGAACACCCCACTCCTCTATCGTGCCTCAGTCGACGCTCTTTATCGTTTCCTTTTTTCCTTTCCCCTTTTTTTTCAACCGTACGACCAACGAATCTTTTGAACCCGAAGAGTCTGCAGGCTATTGGTTTCTAAATAGAAGGTTCATCGTCGTTGCTTGCCTCGCTGCGTGGGTGAAAGTGTCTCCTGGACTTTTAGCGGTCGCGTCGAAATTGGAAACAATTTCTCGAGATAAATGCTCTCGTAGCGATATCGAAGAGTGCGAAGTTTGGGAAATTTGAGAAATTGAGGATCGGGTGTTCGAAGCAGAAGATTAATATTTTTGAACATAATTTTCTTGGTGATAATAAGCTAGATATCAAATTATTCATGAATGCTTCGATAAATTTTTTAGCTAAAATGTAATACCTGATAGTTTGATTTAGTTGAATAAAAAAAATTGACTAATAAACGTGAGAGAAAAATTAATTCCATTTTGTATGAAGTGCTAATTTAATAATATACAGGGGATTCCCCATGTGTTAAGATTGTTCTCAACGTATAAATTTTATCACACACAGTTTCAAAGTGTATAACACAACTACCGTTCCTCTTATACAGTGATCTCATAATTCATAGAAGTTAATTCACGTCTACATTGTAAATCATTAGATACAAGCGTTAAGTTGTACAAACACGAAATATATTCCCGTTCTTCTCGCATTTCCATTGAATCTGACAATTCCTTTCCATACTAAGTCACGTCACCACCAGACAATACGCCCAGGAATTCTCGAAACGACCTTCTCCAAACAATCCCCGATTCGCTGAATCGAAAGACCTCTTTCAGCCGACATTATGCTATCGGCGAACAAACCCGCTTTTCTTTCGAATCAAATGCAAAATCGCCTAAAGCTTTCTCATGTTAATGTAACACTAGGAGCGGCCAGGAATCGAGCACAGGGATATCGATCTATCAATCTCGATCCGTGTCAATCACTCGCACCTCTTGGGAGCTTCTGTTCGCTGCGATTCTTATTCACGATCGGCCGAATCGACTTAAGCGACACGCGATCATCTGTGTCGGATTAATATCGAACCGTGCAATCGAGTTCGATCAAGGGGAACGCATTTACAACTATTACATTACACAGGATCGTGTATCGACTGAGGAGAAATCGTGGCTGACCGTTTATGACGGCGCAAATCGTTGGAATCCAGCGGCGACTAGAGACACGCTGGCCGATTAACATTCGAACGATTAACAGCAGGTGTACGAACTGACATTTGCTCGAAGGAAAGAAAATTCTTCGTGATTCTACTATGGTTAATACTGTACAGATCTGGAGAATTTTCAAAGAGAGTATCGACACCGGTCGCTGCACTACGGAGAATAGGCTTGAAACTTAATTGCCTTTGCGTTACTGACCTTTCGATACCGTTTTCCCGTGCCAGACCGAGGTCGAGGTTACGCAACGGATCGCGCTATCGCTCTATCACGATGAAGTGTCCGCTACGGTGAAATACGACGGAGAACGTTCGGTGATCCGGTGAAACGGGTGTTCGTTAAAGGAAATACGAGACATGGATAGGTTGTGAGAGAAAAAATCAAGAGAGTAAGAGAGAGAGAGAGAGAGAGAGAGAGAGAGGGAGAGAGAAAGAGAGAGAGAGAAAGGGAAAGAGACTCGGCAAGGGGAGAACAAACGTTCGAGAAGAAATAATCCGAGTTATTAATGGTTCTGCGCGGGGCGATTAATTATCCTACCGATACCGTAACGATTTTATTAACATCCCGATAAATCCTTTGAAATCTTTATTGCCACCAGGACAGGCTAATCGACTCTCTCACCCCGCGTATCGAAGGAAGTGGGCAGTGTTTCGAGGTGTCAAGGAGAGAGAATGAACGATCGTGCCTCGTTAATGAAAATACTCTCTTACCTCGCCCTGTTCCACGCATTTTGTTTCTCATTTGCTCGTTTCTTCGACCAATTTGTTATCCCGCGCGCTTAGGATATCTGCAGCCTTCGTGGCTATCGTGTACATTTGTCTAACGAGGAATTTATTTAATTAGCGATATCTGCCGTGGATAGAAAAATACTTGACGTTGTATAATTACCGTTACTAAGCTTTCTTGTTACAAACTCGTGGTTTTCCTTCAAAATGTTAAAATGAAACAAACACATTTACATCTTTCCTCTCCTTTCTAATAAGTCCGATTAACAGCAAGAGGTAAATTGAAAATATAAAAATAGCGCAGCAGAGGGTATTTAGAACTAACCTATACCATACTCATAAAATCCATCTTTCATCTATCTCAAAACAAACGCAACCGCATCAAAGAAGGGACCGTCGAGCTGGCAAAATAACAGATACGCAACTACGCCGATCCATTCCAACCAACAACACCTCGCTCCACTATTCATCCATCCCTTGCCTCACAGAAAGTAATAACGTCAACAATCGCGATCCTACCGATCGCAATTAGGAGTCCCTCTTGAAGCTCGACAGAAAGAAAGCCGAGTTTCGCGTGGAAAGAGTAACGGTGTATCAGGAGGCATAATTATCCGCGTCGATGTGACTCGATCGGTATAGGACGGAGCAGACCAATTGGAGAGGATGGCTGGTGTATCAGGTCTGCTCGGTGGCTCGTGCTCGCGGCAACGCGCGCGCGCGCGCACGCGACCGTATTCACGTCTCGTGGCGCAAAGGATTCCCCGGATCCGCCTTTCATATAACACGTACGAATACCTCTGCGCGGGATAGGTGGTTATTCGGGCATGCCGGCCCATATTGAAATTCGACGGGCCAGCGATACAGATCATCGTCTTTTTCCTTTTCTCTTTTTTCCCCATTTTTTTCTCTCCTCCCTTCTCGTTTTGTTCCGATCCACTTTGCCATTTGATCGGATTACCGGCATGCGCCGCGTTCCAGGGCCCATAGAGTCGCTTCTCCCTGGTATAATAGTCCGCGATATCCCGCGCTCTCTTCTCTTCCGCGATACAGATATTCGCGTGAGTATCCACGGATAGGAGAAACGTGCACGTTGCCGTGCGTGCAACTAAACCAACAGCGGTATTGCGCGAGGCTACGCGATGGAGAAGAGGGAGAACGTCGGCGGAGGGCGAATTCGAGAAGAGAGTCTTTTTATACCCGGCTCTCGGCTTTTCTCTCTTTCTCCTTTCCCGCTCCTCCGGATCTGGCTCGCATCGCTGCCTCTTATGTACCCTTTCGAGCCTCTTTTCCCTCAGCCGTGAATCAAACCACGTGCCCACCGCCACGCCGCGCATTTCGTTCCCCGACGGTGACGTTATTACTATTCGATTGATTCCTTGGATTCGTTGGCTCGTCGGGTAGTGGCGGATTTGGATTTGCTCGGTGCCTATGACCTCGACGTACATTGGACGTGGGATTCGATGAACCATCTGTTATTCTTTATACGACGAAGTATTTTCTTACGTGGCGAGTTTGTTGATGACGTAGTGTTGCTAGATTCCTTAGGTACGTTATTGTAATTGTAGTTATACGGTGTTCGTTGATAGAAGCAAGTCTAAGCTGTCGTCACGTGTCAACTTGTTAACTAAGGAGGTTGTATTCCTTGAAGAGATTTTTTTTAACGCGTAAATGCATCTAGATCAGCAAACATTCTACGCTGAAGTTGCGATACACCGTGTTTGCATAAGTTTTCAAATGACTTTCGTTTAATAACAAATTCTTAATTTCCGTCAGTAGTTATTAATCATATTCATCGCCTTGGAAATATACTTGTACAAAGACTATCGTGAATTCCTTTGGTAAAATCGTTTACGACACTGCGCAAGTCGTGTTTCCTTAATCGGCAGATTCTCTGTTCCATTTCCATTTTCTTACATACCACGTCAAACAATCCTACTTACGACACCAAACATCTTACCACATCTTCCCATCCAATTTCCACTAAGCAAAGCCCGACTTCAACCCTCGCCCTACCTTCAATCGTAACGCAGAACCAACAAACACGCGCGAGCTAACGTTGTGGCTCGTAGTCCGGCGTTTGAAAGGCGCGGGACGGAATCGCGATAAAATTGGATCGACGCGGCGTTCGGGCAAAAAGGAACGAGAGAAAATGCATTTCTCGTAGCATGAAATTTCCAAGAAAAGCGGAAGGTACTCGTAGAAAGGGAGCGAGAAACAGAGAAGGGTAGAAAGTGGAAGAAGGAGAAGAAGTATAGAGAAACTCGTGGCTCTTTTCATACGTGAGCTCCTAGATCGGTGGTACCGAGACCGGGTACAATTGGTCTCGCAGTCTCACAGTAGATGTTCCTTGTCAGAATCGTAGAAGGGGGTTGGCGAAGGGGCGGCGGGGGAGCAACGAACGGCGATGATGGTGGAGATAGCGAGGCCGGAGGTTGGAAAAAGGGAGCTGGAAGAGGATGTGGCTCAACTCGTTCGACCCATTCATGGCCCGATGAAAAGGCCGCGTCGAACAGACATCGTGAAAAGAGAAGAGAATTATTATGATTATTATTATTAACGTTTCTATAGGAATGATTTCCTCCCCTCCCTTTATAGCTGTCTTCGACTTTTCGTAGATAAAGGTCGAGGATGCGCTGCCGTTCGGCCGGCGAATGTGAAATCCCTCTTGTAAAATCGACCGACAGGTTCAATGTTACAACGTTACCCCGTTTCTGCTTCCTCCGATTCAACCCCCTTTTCCCGACCTCGGTGTGTTCTTCGACTCCTTTCAAACGCGAAATTGCCAGTCGAAGCGGACCGTCGCTCCTCGTTTAATAGCGACTGTTCGCGATAGGACGGCTTCTAAATATCCCGCCATCGGCACTGTTCCATCGTCTTTCGATATTTCTTGGCAAGCGGACAAGGTCAACCGGAAAGTTTCGACAGATGGATCTCAGTCATTCGAGTTTCCATTTTAATCATTTTCTCTAGAAACCAGCTGTTTTATTCTATATACTATACTATATTATGTAACAAAAACTAAGAGAATTAAAGAAACTTTGATAGGAACCAGTTTTTGCGCGTGTATTCTAGCAGTAGAAAAGCAAATTTTTGTTAAAATATCTTCATAATTAATCGACGTAGTTATAAAGTTCCATTCCATCGAAGATATTTACTCATGCACGATTCATTTGCAACTGAGAATCTCCTCAAAACGACCACCAACAGGATGCAGAAGTACCGTTTCCCGAAGTACGCGTACCTGGAGAAGTATCGTAAACAAGACCCACCGCAAAGTCCCCATACGAGAACATAAGGAGACATGCATGCACGAAATCGTCGAGCAAGTGCATATGTAAATCGTGGCGGACACAACGAGGCTGTTGTTTGACGTGGAAAGGCTAATGGCCAGCCGTAGGTGGCAGAGGAAACAGGAAAAGAGAAGGAGGAGTAGGTGAAAGGATGTCGAAGGTTGGAACGATGCACGTGCTCGACTCTCAAGCGTCCCCTTCGTCTTCTAGCCTTGCTATTCAAAACACGTGGTCCGTATTAGCGGGATCGGCGAATAATGGGACGGTCGGGAAAGGGCTTGAGTACACTGATCGACTCCAGTGGCCAGGCTCAATTATACCGCCTACGATTCGTGCACGCACCATTCTCTGTGCATCGGCTAACGACCCGTGGCAAATATCGTAAAAGTTGAAATACGTTTCGTAGGGTAAGTGATAATAGCGTTCGGACTTGTTTTTGATCCGAATGTATGTAAATTTTAGAAGAGAGAGCTCGAGCGAGGAATTATTTTATGGTACAGGTGGATTGAGTGATAAGACGTCATAGGATTGAGTTTTGATATCGCGAGGATGAAGCATCGAGTTTGATATAAAGTCTGATATTTTACTATGATATATTGTAACAAATTACTACAAAGTGTAGATTATATGCAGACTGACTTGTTTACAGTGATAAAATTCTGAGTTTTGCTAAGCACTGAAGTGATTGATCGTACGATGATTTACTGATTTATTTAGCATAAAACGGTGTTTAATTATTCAGAATGAATTTTGAATAATTATCGTATGAATAATTAAGTCTGAACTGAATCCATAAATCCGCAGGTGTAAAAAATATACAGATTATGCACGAATATGAGAATGAAATGCAGGTAATGGATGTCCTATTTCGAATTATGTATCGAAAAAAGAAAATAGTGTACCGTGGATATGTACGACATAAACGTATCCGCCACATATATAGTTAATACCCATAATTTTACAAGTACAATTAAAAAAATCCATCCTAAAAGATTCTTGCCGTTTTAATTATCGGTTTGCGGTATTATAGATAATCCGCGAAATATTTCTGCCCATTACTCAGGCCACACCCTTTGATAAAAGTGCTTCTTTCTAAATAGAGCAAGGTACTCTTAATAACAATTCGCGACGCGTCGATTTCTCGAAGTTGCATTTATCGACCGGAGAACGAGCAGAAAATGTGGATGATCGTTATCCGCATCCAGTTTACGTTTTCCCCGTTTACCGTTAATTGCCGTCGCCGAGAAAATGATCTGAAATCGCCACCAAATGACAGAGTGTTTACAGTATGAACAAAAACGATAACAGGGAACCAGTTTTGCAAAGATGTTAATGAATAGGCGTTTGCAAAATAAACTCGAAAAACCGTATCCATGAAACGACATTCGCGTCGATATCGTGATTAGCCTATCAATTAACGGTATTTACGTATATGCGCATATATAGACTCGTACATAAACACAAGTTCCATTAACAAACGAGCCCTCGTTACAATGACACGAGCGAATTGGCGCGAGAGACGAGGACGAATATTTTGCATGGTCGAAGAAAACGAAATCCGTGGAGGCTTGATACACAGCCCGCGGTGCACAGCCTCTTGATGTAACTTTACGACTAGCACTTAGCTTTTCACATAAAAACCCGCCTATAAATACCGCGCGTTATTTTCGTGGAAGAAATACCGGCAGACATTCGAGCATAAACGCGGCTCAGCCGTAGCGATTCGGCATCGTGCCTGGAAACACACCGCTGAGAAGCGTAATTCATTTCTTTCCGCCCCCGCTGACACAGCACCCTTGTTAATGTATATAACTTTACCTACGCTGTTCGTCTGTCTGTCATTCGGTGCGTCTTCCGCGCGCCCCCGTAAGCTTGCCGCGACGAAAGGGTGCGCTCACCATTTACGCGTTTTTCTTCAAGGAAAATCTGATCGTTCGAGATTGGCTGATATGATTGAGAATCGTTTGAAATTCATGTATTACGCAGCGATGAAAATTGCTTATCAGCGATTTTTCATTGCTCTATAAATTTCCTTAGCTTTTATAAACTCGCAGCGACACTTTATAAAGAAATCAACGCAGAAATGTAATTTTAATTGCATTCATACCTTACGAATCGAGATATGTATCAAATAGTTTTGATCTTCGACAGCTTCCCAATCCACTTATGGTCTAAGAATATTCATGATCTATTGATTTTAACGCTTGTAAGCTGTGTAGCAGAAAATGGTCCCAGAACCATCTAATCAAGTAAAATAACTAATAATCGATACTTAAGAGGTGTATCGTAATCGACTTAGTGATGTTTGGCGCAAAAATCACCAGATTGGGATAACCCCAGTAATAAAAATACAATCGCTTTAAAAGCTATATCTCAACAATACAATCGTAAGCTCTAAAATAAAAAGAAGTAATTACCATAGTCATAAAAGTTCATAACACAATACGATTGTTACGTACTTAAAGGTGATATTCAAAAGTGACGTACGTAAACAAAAAATCGTATATTAAATTGCACATTGATTCCAGAATGCTTAGTGTCATCTTACAAATTCTAAACGTGTATTCTCTCGGTGATTGTTCGAAGCTACAAAAGGACGATAATGACAGCCTCGGTTTTTTTTAACCACGGCTGTCAATCTTCACAGATTCCGTATTGTTCGAAACTAATTAGCGTAGCACCTATACAAAGTATTCGTGCGATAGTGTTAGGTAGTAAGTAGGAACTAACAATATTCCAGGGTTTTTCTTACAAATCGGTAATATTGAATAGATTTGTAAAAAAGAAAAAAGAAAAAGATAAAAGGGCAAAGCAATTACTAAAATAGATTTGATAATTTACGACATATTAAAGTTTAAGAATACTAAAAATATGAAAGAAATATTTTACAAATTTGTATAGTACGAAGTTCGATTATTTTAGACACTCGACACTTGTTCAATTATTTCATTAAACATTAGAAAAAAAATTTGTTTATTTTTATATTTCACAGATATCATCACATTGCAGACTGTTGATCTTGTCGCAACAATTGTATTCGCAATGTAGTGTAAGAAAAATTAACAAGAATTATTTAGACCGTAGTATTGTATTTAAAAAAATAGCAAAACGTAGACTTTTTCAATTATCCTTACAAATCCGTCATTTATGGGAAACAATGCTTGCAATCAATAGCATAAACACCTAGTATGGTACTATTCTCGTATGTTCGCGACATCGTTTGAAGTGACTCCGCGTCGATACGCTCGCAGAGGCGGGGGCCGTCACCGGTCAGACCAGATACCGCCTCCGTTTGTCGCGCGTCGTCTCTCATTTGCTTAAGAATACGAGGAATGACATCGTTGGCGCGCATCGCGCTCATCAATATACATATATATACACCCGGCTTCCTCATTTTTACATCGGCCACATTTTTTTGTCGGGTCGACGTTCCGTTATTATGTAACGAGCCAGCGAATATACTATCGACGCAAAAACCGCCGTTATACTGGCTGACAGCTTGACTAATATAAGCTTCTCTCGCTCGGAGATTTTCTCGCATTTTTAAAAACCTTGCAGACGTCTTCGCGCATCGGGAAACAATTTTTCATCGTCGAGGCACCTTGCTTTAATTAAGGAAGAGGATATCAACATTCTATGTCCATGTTTTATACAGGTGTAACATATGTATGTAGATTGCATGGAGGATAATTAAGGACAACGAAATTGTAAGAGGGATAAGATCAATTTTGACATTGAGAAGTTGTATGACTCCTCACTCCAATTGTAAGTAGAAAGTTATTTTTTGTTGTTGACAAAGATATCGCTGTTTCCCAATTTGTCAACAAGAGGTATAGTGATTATGATCATAAATATGTAATTACTTAAGAGAAACGATTTAAAAACGATTCTATAGGAGTTATTACAAAAAGAAACCCCATTAAAAAATCAGAATTTCCAAATTAGAATTTTTAAGATCATGCAATCACCATAACCATCTACTTGCAATTTTTATTCAACGCCTACAATATTCCAAATCGAGTTTTTCCTGATCCCGGTGAACGAATCCCCTTTGATCCCAAGAACATAATGCTCCCCTTCCAATTTCTTGGTTCCCACCCTGAGCTCCCGATGTCCATTAATTCATCAGGCTGGCATGGAGGTCTGGTCGGTAATAACGCAAGAAAGACGCGGAATAAAAGACGGAAGCCAGAGCAGGAGACGCGGATGTATTCCGGTCACGGGACAGGCCGTGTTGGTAGCACTGTCAGCAGCACGAGACAGAGCGAAGGGTGGCCGAGGTGGCTCATGGCAAAGGCTCTTCGAGATATCGAGGGTCTGAGGCATCTCATCTTCTGGACAGCCATCTCGTCGTGTAACGTCATAAAAATAATCAGCTTCGTCCAATGAGCCCGTGGCGCACTTTGATCTCCTGCTGGCGCGTTTGTTTCGACGCTGCCGGTATTGCAAGACGTTCTGACCTCGCGAATTTTTTTCAAGGGAGACCGCTGTGTCTGGAGACGCGAACGCTGGATAGAACGCGGGCGGAAGAGACGAGAGCTCAGACGAGGGCAGGGTGAGAGGGGAAACGGGGAAGAAGAAGGAGCCGGGACGAAGTTCATCCGAAGAAGCGACTTTTCGTGTTCTCAAAATAAAAAGTTAATGAGAAACGCGGCCGTGGGCTGGGGCGCTCTTGCACGGCTATTTAGCCGATGTCGGCGAGAATCGAACGAGCTTCGACGGGCAAGAAACTGACTGCTTATTTCAAAATTGGCCGAGGCCGCGGCTTTAACGACGTTTCCAGCCCGGCGAGTCCTTTTTCCAATCTGCCGGCGCGTTTTGTAATTTTCCAAGATTCTACGTTGGCTCAAGGCGTCAGGTCAATTTCCCACGGCTGATTGAATACGGCGATTGATCGAGTGAGGTTTTTCGAGTGGAGTTGCTACTTTTTAGAGAAACAACGATGAGTGTTTTGGCTTTTTCACGGTACCTCTACTTTATGTCGAATAGATATTGGTACGAGTTAAATGTTGAATGCGTCAAAATTATCGTTTTCGTATATATACTGTATAGATAGCTAACGACCATTGAGTGAAAAATGTCCTCTTGCGAAGAGTTTTTATGCGTTTCAATATCGCATTGACCGTCTCTAGTTACTCTCATGATTGACACTTGAAAGAGCGAGGACTTTTTCAGAGATTTTTAAGTTATGATATGCAGTTTACTTGAAAATGCATATGCAGAAATTTATCTGTAAAATATTATCTAAAGGTTAATGGTTAAAATAATATTGTCAATGAATGCCATTAATTGTTGCAACATTTTTTAAACAAGCCACGAAATGTCTTATAGGTTATTTTTTGTATGTTTTTAGAATAGTTTTCAATCACTGTTGGAGACTTCATTGCCGACTATATATTCCAAGATTAATATACAACTATCAAACTAATGGCATCTGTCTGGTTGGTGTCATGAAATATGTCTGAGCTAAGCATTGGTTTTTGTACGACGTGAAGATTTAATTCACCATGTTTTCTTATTAAAATTTATGCTAACGCATTTAAATATTCCAACCAGTTTTTACATTATTAAATCGAAAAATCATTTCTGATGAACGAATGAAAATTTGTAGAACTAATCATTGCGAGCTTTTTATTTATACTCAATTGCCTGATATTTTTTCTTTTTAATAAATTTCTTCTGCAAATATATGTTTGTCTCATGTAGTCAAACAGGTTCAATACCTTACAAAACCAAAGTTCTTATAAATCGTTCTTATATATTTGCCTCGCGATCGGAATTATGTCTTCAGCTCGTAACTATCATAAACTGACGAGGCTAGATAAATCGTACAGTCACCTATTAATCGATTCATTCGTCCAAGCTACCGAAGTGCTAATCCTAGTTCATTTAATCCAAAGGAAATTTATTCTTGACCTTTTCCTAGCAATATGAGTTAACGTCATCTATCCAACAAGACCAGGCATGAGAGCACGTCTAGACACTCCAGACAGTAAGAAGCGAGATCACGATTCAGAACGAACGGCGCGATCGCGTGGTAATTTCAAGCGTCGTGTGTAATTCCCACGCGGAGAAAAACATCGCGATTGGTCGATAGTTGTGGAAACCGCGGTACACATCGACGTCAAATAAAATCTAGTTCCTGGAGCGCGCGTGGTTGAATCCTACGAATCGGGACCGAATATTTCCGCTTAATAGATCGCAACAAAACGCAACAGCGCCGCCAGACCGTTTCATCTATAGATAGCTATTGAATGCGGAGAGTATCGACTGCACCGGTACGAGCCAATGAGAGGATGCCGTGCATAATGCATACCTAGGATATATCGCAGTCGCACACCACGGTAAAACCCCCGGCTAAGCGTGGAAAGGTATGGGTTGCAGAGAGAGAAAGAGAGGACCCGCCACGTCTATCGCCAACACACGTATAGGTATATACCGAAATGTTACTCTCTGTGTTTAGCTAATAATTATAATTACGATATTGCAGCGATGCGCACCGCATTGCCCTAGCAACCGGCTCCTGTCCTATTGATTAGATTGCCGCGTGACGGTTCAGTAAGCTTACAGATATCAAATAATCGAGCTTTTCCATAGAGTTACGGCCGATACGCAGTCGCATTCGAATTTCGACTTGTTTCCAGGTTGGTTTCGCTTTGTTGTTCGCGTTGTGACCGCGACTGCTATCGAGTCGGACCAGATGCATTTAATCAGTATTTACTTGGAGCACCAGTTTATTTTGCTCGCCATCATGCCGCTGTTTCTGACGAACTCCGAACGCTGAATGTTAAATGGCACATGTTATGTTTCGAAACGTCGTTTTATCGGTGTTTTGTGGTTCGATTGCTGTTTTTGTGAATTCTTTCGAGACTTTGAGGAGAGCGTATATTACGAGCAATGGAATATTCACTTGTTCATTGTGACGAGGACTCTTTGTTCTTCTTATTACTAAGAATATGTTGCTTTTTTGATAACCTACGCTTCTTTGATCCAATACTCTATGTTATACAACTTTTAAAGCGTAACACGTACTTTTAATCCGCACCTTTTAACAAACTTTATCATAAAGAAAAAAAGAAAAAAAAAAGCAGGAGAAAGTAAAAGAGAAAAACGAACGAGTCAAAGGGAAAAAAGGAGGAACAACCATTCGAATTGAATTCCGAAGCAAAGCGTCCCCCAACAATCATTAACGTTGGCGAGTAATTGCTCGTTAAGTTCGGCGTGTCCATATGGCTGAGATCGACGGGGGGCACCGATGGACGATAAATTCATCATACAATAATGACCTTAATGAACTGCGAGGGGGCCAACAAGTTCGGTCTCGGCTCGCTATGAAATATTCAACCGGAATCAATCCCTGACTCTCTGGCCCGGGACGAACGAAGCTACGCTATCGAGAACACACCAGCAGCGAGGAAAGGAGTCGGGGCGAAGGGGTGTCGAAGGTCGAAGGGAGGGCCGTGGCACGAGGCTCGAAGGATTTCGTATATCCTGAGGGGTGCGTGAGGACTCGCGTAAAGCGGAACGGAGGCTCGCTTAACCCTTGAGTTTGTGGCCGGGACTAAAGTAGTTATGTTTGTCCTTTGAGTTGATAGGAGAGCCGCTGCGGGGCAACTAGGCTAATCCTACGGGACTCGATATATCCTGCTAATGGGTCCGGTCCCTGTATGCCATGCAGGAAGTTCGACGCGAGAGCAGAAACAGCTTCGATGCGCGTGTCTGTCTCTTCTCTCTTTCTGTCCATCGTTCTCTCGCGCTACGTCGAATGTATTATGCAACGACATGCTTTAGTAGTCATTGTTGACGTTGATGGAACGGCCCCCGCCTGTGTCTTGTGTGAGAAGCAATGTCGCGGGATTTCGTAGCCGTCCGTGTCCGAGATATTTCTCAAGAAACGAATGTTTAGAATTCTTTCCATCGTTGCTCTCTCCTTGACGCGATTGATGGATTCTTCTACCACAATTACGAGGATATTTCAGAGCAGGATAATTGAAATTGGTAAAATGGAGAAACTGGTGGAGAGCATAAAGGAAATGGTAATCTTGATAGTCGTTGGTATTAGTAACTTTCCCACCAAACAACTTCAAGAGATATGCAAGTACGTTTCCTTTGAACGTAACTTCCCTCGACCGTCGATAACGTTTGCAAAAATTAAACTGCAATTTCCCAATGAAATACATAATTCTATGCACTTGGTTCAAGTCACATCGATATCTAGGAAGAAAGAGAGAAGAAAAGAAAAGGAGAAGAAGGTAGACGCACCGAGGATGAAATCGGGAAGCCGGAAAAAAGAGGCGCAAGCGATCGAAGTGCGGCAAAAGACGGTACAGTGAAAAACGATGAAACATGGCGAGATTACCGGTTTCGCGATAAACGGTTTGCTCGATCAAATCGCCGGCAAATAACGGGCCGTGGCTAACGAACGTGTTATGTAACGCAGGTGTAATCACCTGCCGGGACTCGTTTCTTCTCGCAGCGGAAGGTGGATCGTATCCGAACGCGTCGCCACCAGACGCCTCTGCGTACACCGTGGCGTTAATTGCATGACCGAAGGTCGCGTTTCCTCTCGTCCCCTGTGCTCTTCCCTTAATTAACGTTTTAATAATCCCCCGAAGGACTACGGACAGCGGTGCACGAGCTTCTCGCTTGAAAGGGAACAAGCGCCGTTCGAGGAGGCTAGCGAGACGTCCAGATTCGTTTTTCCATGACTGGTTTCGTTCCCAATGGCCATTTTCTCGCAGACAACTCGTTCGTGTTATCGTTTTGTTTCGCCACTCGCTTCACGATCCGCATTGTGAGAGAGCGACTATAGAAACGGGCTATAACGAGTGCCGTGGAGCAAGTTCCTGTAACGGGGGCGTCGCTGAAAGGCCACGAAGGATCCGCGATGAAGGAACAAGGCGGCGGATACAAGAAGCCAGGTATCCTGGAAAAGAGAGCGGAGCAAAGGAGAAAAAGAAAAAAAGGAGGAGGAGGAAGAAGAAGAAAGGCGAAACAGGCACAGTGTGAAGGAAGCAGACAGCACAGAGATGGTGTCGGTGAGGAAGGTGGGCACACCGACGGAGCTAATGAGTCGCAGGATGATTGATTCGCCTATTCGTGCTCTGCCAAAGCCGTGCTTTCACTCGACTCCCTTCCTTCCCTCCCTCTTTCCAGCGTTGCACGATTCTCTTTCTCGCTTGTTCACTTTCCAACCCTCTATCTCGTGTCTCTGACTCTCTTGTTCTTCGCCACCTTTATCTTTCTCCGCGCCACTGGCTTCGTTTCCCATTCACCGACTATCACGACGCCTATGGCAATACAACGTTCAATAAATATCGCGTAAATGCTTTCAGAGCGTTGGGCCCTTGAACCGATTCAGACCGATCGCTATCGTAACATCGAAATTAGACGCGTCCCGGATAAAAGCTTTTCAGCCCGGGCGGACTTGCCTGTTAATTGTGAAAGGTGTCTCGGGCTTCAAAGGGGAGATCTATAATCGGCCAGCCTAAGGGGATTTTTGGCAAGAAATGGGTTTTTCAATGGTTCGCGGCTTTTATGCAGGTTACGACTACCCGTTTGAGCCACAGGAGACTCGAAAGTTTTCGTAACCTACAAAATCTGGGTCAGAAAAGAACGCAGTGAAATGAGGTTGAGCTAAAAACTTTAGGATTTAAGAGTAGACTCGTATGAAATGATTCGTGATACATCGATCGCCGTCGAATCTATAAGACGTTTCCGGCATCTAATCGCTAAATGACTTCTTTCTATCCGATTTCACGCGATCTTCTCTTAATGAACGACGAACGAGAAAGAAGCGCTCGCGAATAATGTTCGCTACGAAGCTCGACGAAAGGCTGACTCATCGAGCACGGTTTCAGCTTACTCATTCCTCTTTTATTCATTAGCTTCTTATCTGTCGAGCTACAGGTTTCGATCTGACCCGCGATTTTTCCTCTCCTTTCGTGGCACAATTTTTGCAAGAAAGTTCGTCGAAGAATGAGATATTGCTGCTTTTTAACGAAAGTTAAGGTCTTTAAAAAATTTCCCCCCTCATTTTCAAAAGTTTCGGGTGACTCCACTTTATGCAGCAATGTTACGTAAAAAGTAAATTTCTTGAGTATCTTTCGTTTTAAAGCATCAATTGCGCGGATAAAGTGTAGCAAACAGCGAAATTCTTTGGAGGAATTAAAGTAGAATAGCGATACCGTGGAACATCTCCGACAATCTGTTAATTATGAGGTAAGACTCCTATAGTCGCAGCTAATTAGTTCGAAAAGAAGGAGCAAAGGAAAGCGTCTTAACTTCACTGTGGGTTTGTAAAGATTTCAGGCCCAGTTTTCTTTATCTACTTAGATATGCACATTGAATGCTTCGCTTTTGCTCGGTAGACCTGATTTTTTACTTCTACACAAGCTTATTCAGTTGCGTCAAAAGTATATTATAACAGCGCACTTTCTTAACTTTCAAACGTCAATTGATTCTTTAACGCAGCAATGCTCGCAAATCGTATCTCATTTAATCACGTCTCCCATTCTATTTCTTTACGTTTCTCGAAGAGGCCTGCGAATTTCGTGAGAAGCGTCCTGCGTCGTCAATCCTCTCCTCTTCCTTTTAATTCCAGAGGCTTAAAACGTCACACGATCAAACGTTCGAGCGTTATCGAGCCATTGTCCGGCTGTCTCGAAGAGATGGATCACGCGTACGCGTAACATAATGGCTCCACTGTCGAGCAATAAAGGTCTTTTTGTGCTGGGTATGATAGAGCACCGCGATTCTCGGCGGTTCCACACGAATTCGTCACGGAAGTGGTTAGGTTTCAGTCGGGATTTAATCGATGTCGCCGGCTCATACTCCACGCGCTACGTATTAATAAACGATACATTCGTATCGATACACTTCAGTGTTTAATCGAACGAAATTTTTCGATGAAAATATATTTCGTCACGAGAACTTACCTCCTATACATATCGGTCCTTTGAGACACAGTTATAATCGTTAACGTGCACCCATTTCGCAAAGGAAGCGTTCAACGAGATTCCACTTTTGGCCTTCAGCGAAAAAATCGGCCGAAACACGATCGGCAACATCAGGAGGAAATTTGTACAGCGCGCGACATCAAAGCCTGCTTCAATATCAAAAGCAAGTGGCAACAACCGTCTAGCCATGGTACACGCGGGCTGCTGAAAAATAGGAAGGGAAAAAGCTGGCGAAAAAATGAAACGTAGGTTAAATCTCGCGGCACGGAGGTTCGTGTCCACTTAGTCGTATTAATGGGCGCTCGATGGCCGTTCTGCATCCTGTCCATCCACAACCGTTCAAGCCCTATCTTCTTCACTGACGACACAAACAAGGTCGTACTTTGCGCCACAGCCTCCTGGCGAGGCGACGGCCTTTCGCATTACATTTCAGCGAACAGGGCCGATACACGATCGTGCAGAAGATGAAAGTATCTGTTGCAGATATTTATTTTATCTTGAACAGCTTGCAAATATATATTTGGATACAAGTATAATATAAATTCTTAGAATCCTTTCCGAATTGTCCATGAACATTGTGTACTAACCCTACCTACTACAAGATTTTTGATCGTATGCGTGGTTATCTGAAAACTCAGTACGTATATGTGGCGGATTAGGCCCGTGATAGTTGTTGTAGTTGACTGTAAATGTCGCTGCTGGAGTTCTATTGTATTTACCTTTTAATTATTGTATCGTGGAAGAAAAATATCGAACTACGGACACCTGGATTCGAACCTGGGTCCCGAATGTTCGTAACCTAAGACGCTAACCACTGCGCTGTCGTCGTCCGGTGCTACTTAATGTTTAGCGGCGGTATTTGTTGTCGAGTGCCGCCACATATACGTATCTATAAAGAGTTGACTCGTTGTAAGAGCAGGGAAAGAAGCTTTTCCTATTGATCACTATATTTATTAATATAGAAGATGGCTAACTTCGAGTTTAAGACGTTAGATTATTTTTAATTCATCATATCTAATATAAAACATTTGTACGATGTTTGTATTGAATAAATAATGCGTGTATGTGCTAAATAATAGACTTCACGAACTGTGTAGGAGTTCTCACAGGAGGTATCGATGAAGCTCTTTTACCGCGGGGTCTGGAACGAGACACGAAGAGAAGAAGGAACGTAGAGTCGTGTCGAGCGAACCGAGACGAAAGCTAGCAATCAAAGAGAATAATTCAGGAGGCAGCCACATTGTTCCCATGGCCGACGTGGATCCTGCCGGGTCCCGTGGGATCCTGGGACAGTCGAAGCAATGACGAGTTATGTGACCCGACCCCGATAATAAACGGCGAAACACCGTCACGCTGCCAAGCCCAGAAGGAACCGACAAATTCCCGTGTAATTTCGCTTGTGGGTGACGAAACGTCGTTTCTATGGTGGCGTTCGTGTCCTCTTTTCTTTGCATTAAAATTCAAAAGCTTTTCCGACGACTCTCCAGCAACGTGTATTTTCTGAGCCGATAGCAATTCGTGATATTTCGATTAAAATTTTTTGCCAACGCTTTACTAACGGGCAAGAATCGGATTTGAATGAAAATATATAAGTCCAAAAATAAACTTCTAAAATTGCAACATTCGCACGTCATAATAACAACGCCATAGTAACGATGATCTTTGATAAAGATTGCATCGACCACTAGATTTAACAAAATCATTCAAACATCTTTAAAAAATGTTACATCAAAAGAAACGTAACAAGCTATCAGCGAATCTTATCACGCTTTGTTCCTTTTTATTTTACACCTTCACGCGCCGTGGAGCATTTTTTTCGCGCTGTCTACGCAGGGGAACGAGAGTGACAAAGTACAAAAGGAAACGTTAGCAAATCCGATACGATCGACAGATTGGCTGGTCCCCCGGTTCTCGGAGGACGCGACCAGTGTGGAGCTCGCGTTCACCCCTGTAAGCGCAATATTATATTATAATCCCGACAGTGACTTTAGTGGAGGCTATAAAAGAAGGGGTGGATGAACGAGGCGAAGCGAGACGACGTTGGTGAGGTCGCCTCGTGAGGTAAGCGAGCAATAGCCAAAGAAAGACAGAGAAAGAGAAAACGATGGAATGGGGTGAGACGAAGTGAAAAAGAGAGGAGGAGGAGGATGAGATGAGAAGGGGGGTGCTGGGGGCTTGTCTGGAAGATTAGCACCTCGTATAAAAGTACTGTAGCGGGAATGAAACTCGAGGGAAAGGTGGCGACACGGTGAAGGTTGGAGGTAGGTGGCGGCGTTGTCGATGGAAGGGTGGTGGTTGTAGGAGAGTCGATGGAGGTGGCGAGAAAGGGTGAACGAAGGAGTGAGAGGAAAAAAGAACGATCGACAAAGAGGTATCGGTTTGGTGGGACGAGAGACGGTATAGAAGAAGAGGAGGTAGAAGAAGAAGAAGGAAAAGAAGAAGAAGAAGAAGAAGCAATAGCAGCAGTATTCGAAGAAGAAGGAAAACGGGAGAGGGGGTTGAACGAGCGAAGGCCGTTCCTTCCTTTCCTTATATACACGAGCACCCCGCTGTGCCGTCCGTATAAGAGGAAAATTAGTTTTCAGAAATTTTTATGAAAGCGTTGAAAAGAAACTGTAAGGTTCCTTTTCTCATTGGAGGCTATTTTTGTTCAGAGACCCATGGGGGATTCAATAGCCTTTATTTTACTCTCGTGTTAATCTCGCGCACGCTACGCTCCGGCTTACCGGCTCACACACTGTCGCCTGTTCACAAGAGACCGCGAGGAAGAGCGAAATAGAGAAACCGAGGAAAAGAAAGCGGAAAAGAGAGAGAAACGTGAAAGAAGCAAGAAGGAAAATGTCCGGGAACGAGTCTAGAAAAGAGGCAAAGACGGAAGATAAGAGAAGAGAAAGAGAGAAAAAGAGAGAGGGAGAAGCAGTCACCCGTTCCCGGGTTGGATCTTTATGAAGCGCGGCTATCAAACGGAAAGCGTATTATATGCTCCCGTGTAATAAAATCTCGGCCCTAATTAGTTTTCAACAATCGGCCGCGGGCACGGCCGTGGCCGCGCGTTGGCGCGGCGTTAATTTTTGCAATTAAGCGGCCGCCGGCTCCCTGTCTCGTGCTAAATAAGGGTTGCAACGGGTTCTCGCGCGCCTTCCTGCACGTCACCGCGAACGGACGCTGTAGAAAAAGCCTCTTGTTCGGTGAATCGCGGCTTAAATAATGTAACTCCGCTATAACCTGTCCGGAACCACGAGGAGGACGCGTTAATGCGAATAAATGTCCGTGCTGGAGTCTTTAACGAAAGACTATTTGAATAACTAGATCTTCCTTGCGCTTCGCCTTAAACGTCGCAAATATGCAGGAACGTTTATCGTCGTGAAACTTGTTTCTGCCATTCTAAAGGGGGAGGAAGTGTTCTTTATACGGGTCGTTGCAATTTTTTTCGACAAACGTCGCCACCACCGTGAATGCCTCACGCGGATTCAATGCTAACTTATGGTTTTTCACACGTAGAAAATTTCTATGCGCCTCTTTCTCTCTCTTCTTTCTTGCATTCTGTTATTTTGTTGAATATATTGTCAATAACATTCTTAAACGTTTCTATTCGCTCTTTCTCGAACGTTTCATCGCGCATGCCTCTATTCACAGCTTCTGTGACCGATTCAAAGCAGACGTCGAATATTCACGAGATACCAGCGGAGTCAAGATCGTCGTTATGGTTAGGTAGTTGGGCTCGAGATAATAATAAAAACAGAACGACGAACGTAAGTCTTCTTATGCCTGGTTCCATTGTTGCTCAAGCACTTCGACGAGTACTATCCAATTATCTTCTGCGGTGTGCCAGCCGTATAACGAACCGATAGACGCCCCGTTACGACCAGGCTATAATTCTTGCTTACAATAAGCTTGTCGAAATGAATTGCCGAGTGCGTGCGCGTACCACAAGTGGCGTGAACGGAATATTACTTGGTACTTAAGATTAAAAAGTCGATGAAATAATTTTGGCCAAACAATTAAAATAATAAATCTATCGAAGGAGGAAAATCTAGATTTTTATTTTTTAATGAGATAAAAAAGTATCATAAATTTCCCCTGCACGTAGATTGGAGAATATGAAAAATAGCGTGGCGTGGAGATTTCGTAATTGCAAGTGTCGGTATTTGACGATAGAGATTAAAGAATTTGGAATTGTTTTCGTGGAAATGAGAGATTCGCAAATTCCTATATTGCAAGAGACTATGATAAAAGATCGAAGATCCGGAGGAAGTGGCGCTGGGCGATATACATCCGCGTTCCATGTCCTTAGCCCGGAATGTGGCTGCAAAGCCGCGTCAATACGCTTGCCTGTGCTAGGGACAGTGAAGGGGAAGGGGGATGATGCGAGAGGGTGGCAGAGGCGCGAGCGTAGGAGCGCCTGGATGAGGGTGGTTCTTGGGTGGCAGCGGGAGAGAGGGTAACGGACTTGGGTTCGTGAGAAGACGGGGTGGCGAGCAACGAAGACGAAGACGAGGACGACGATGACGACGACGACGACGGTGACGATGTCGAGGACAGAGGAGGCAGAGGGTTGTGGAGGTGTTCGGGGCGAGAGATCACTGCGCCGCCAATATTACAGCCAGCTCGAAGATTACCAATATCCTTGAGAGGCGCTCTAGTCCTGTCATAAAAGACGGAGCTTACGGAGATATTACGTAGCGGGTCCGCTAGCAGCGGCGGGCATCATCGGCGACGTTAGACCATCTCACTTTCCGCAACTTCATTTCGTAGAACACTAAAAATACAGAGGGAACGGCCATTGCGGATACGCGAGACAAGTATTAGTAGTTATAGAAGTAAGGCTAACGCCGTGATACGCCACGGCCGCGCTGTAAAAGATCGTTGCATCTTGTACGCGTGACCCGGGCAAACGATGGGGTGGAAGGTTATGACTCTCCCTGGCCGGATACTTTCGGATAATGTAGATTGCCGAATGGACGCAACGCTCTCAGCGATAGGCGTTGGAAGGGAAGCAATTAGCTCGGGAGATTGCTGGATGTTTGGGCAATCTGTCTCATAGCTTTGGTACAATGTAGGTTGAGGAAATAGTGTTTGACGATTAGATTAGATTTCACTTGTTTTCTGTACATACGTGCAGGAAAATTCGGAACTCGAAAAGTTGTAAACGACAATGTTCATATCAGTGATAAGGTGGAAATTTGCCAAATTTTCCAATCAAAGCCACGATAAACTAGAATTTCATCGGTACCCAGAGCACAATTTGCACGAGGCAATCCTCTGAGCAGGAACGCGAGTCGTTTCGGATCCGATGGAGCAGGGATTGATAGCTATCTAGTTGTGGAGTACGTCTGAATCCTTAATAGGAAATCGACAGAGTTATTACGTGGTGACTGGGTGTTGGAGCTACATAAGGTCGCGCAACTAACGGGCCGGCCATTGTGACGACGCTTTGTGCGGCACAAAGCTTTAATCCGCGAGCAGATCTGCTAATGTCAACATCGTCCTGCTTCTCGTTGCCCGTGTATCGGTTCTGTGTGCGCGCGAACGCTCGCTCGGATCCGCTGGGGACAGCAGCTAGCCTCAATAAGCGTCCCATAATCCACCCCAAGCTGAATAATCGCCATTCTCTAAGCATTGTATCGTTTCCTCGTAAAAGCCTCGAGCGATTTGGGGTGAAGATCGGCATACACACGTCGGGGTATTATAATGCACATGTCCTCTGATTATAAGTATTCATTGCGGTTGGTTCGGGCCGCGACTTCGGCCTCGATAGATACAACCGTGTATATGAAAAGAACGTTTCGGGGATGAGAGAATGATGGTAGCGGGAGATGGGACGATTCGCGAATTGCAATTAGAACGGTGATTGAGTCGTTAGGCTCGGAGGGGAAGGTATTCTTTTGTGTAGGTAGTCGTATAGAAGGTACGCGATCGGATGAGAAAGATTTTGCAGCAGATGTTGAAATCTATCGTTCTGTAATTATTACGAATCTTTTATCTTGTTGTTTCTATAATAATTCTCTTGATTCCGATGAACCATCCTCAGAAAAGCTAATTCTATAACAATAGATGATTACCCTTTTCACTTACTCGAAAATAAAATTCTTCCAGAAGCTTCTATCGTATTTTTTAATCCTATAATCTAATTCTCTTCTTAACTCCATTTTCGCACCCTTTTTTCAAAGTCATTTCTCTTAAAAGAACATGTACGTACATTTCGATAGAAGGTCCATCCGTCAGTGGTTTAATCGCTTAATCCATGTCTCATCGTCTACAATACTCACAATTTCTTGTCCACTTATGGCGACTGTCCCCGGTGACGTCGAAACTCACTCACGGTGCATTTCGAATTCCGCGCGCGTACCACAAGGTCAAAGTCCCGACTTATTTGCACGACAGAAGCGGCGTTAAACGTAATTTACGCACCGGTACGACCGCTTTAATCCCTCTCCTTGTGCCGCGTGCACGCTCCGCTCTCGATCGACGAGGAAAGAACCCGTGTCATCGTGGTCGTCAGAACTTGGCGATGATCGTTTCGACGGATCAGACGACCGATCGTCGGAATTGTCGTACAATGTAATTACGCGGCTCGTGAGCGACGAGGGGTGGGTGTGGGAGGCGGAACAGGAACACGAGGGATTACACGTGGCGAAGCGAGAGGCAGCTTATTTTGACATTCTTATCGGAGAATCAGAGTGCGGTAATCCCCGAGGCGGCGTGTGTAATCTCACCCCTCCTTCCGCCACCGCTTTACCCCTGTGCTCTGCTCCCTATGCCTCTTTGCCAACCCCCTTTTTCGACCTTTCCCTAACTCCTCGTCACACTCGTCGTCCTTTCTCGATTCTACTCTTCTCCCTTTCTATCACCGCTCGGGTTAGATTTACGATTTCGCTAGATGCATCTCGTTTGCCTTTCTTGCGCCACCTACGAACTAGTAATCTACTATTAATTGCCGCCACAAAGAAACCTCGTGGGAGAAGGCGCGAGGGTTCGAAGTGTACAAAATCCGAGCGGAATTTGTGGTTAACGCGTCAATTTATGCTTAAATGCGTTTGATATGCACTCGTAAAGAAATTAAATAATCGTATTTTTAGTATTTCTAAGGAGTGTCTCTGCAATCGAACATCTGCGAACGTTCTACATGACCTACACGGACGAAGTATGTCGAAAGTGCAGACTTCCTATAATGTCGAATATAATTTTAATTAATTTTTAATCAACGAATTCTGAAACGTATCAATTTACATACGATCAGTTAGTTGCAATTAATTGGTATTTCTTCTAATTATGTACCTGCGAACAAGGTTAACGCATTCAGGTACGCGCTTGCGTTTGATCTTCGATATTCAGACAGTCAACTCACGATCTTCATTATTCGACAACGGTCGTCGCGTGTTCTCTGGTGTTTACAAACTACCAAACGTTCGACATTATCGCGTATAAATATCGCCGAAGCTGTTACACGTTTCCTCGGGTAAGGTTGAATTAATAGAATCGGAGGATTGTGACGGTTGAACGAATCGGCGTGATTTGTTAGCAGTTGCTCGCGGTACATTGCTAATTGACCGACAGCGGGATCGGCGCTAGAAGCGCGGAAACTTCGACTGCGCTCGCTGGTTCGCGAGTTAACGGAGCGCATCCGACGACTAGTTTAACGATTCGCGTGTCGTTTCACTCGATTCAACGATTGCTCGTTAGAGTGAACAGGCGTCAGGGACGGTCACTAAATCTCGCACCTTTGCGCTGATTCATCAGCTTTCTCGTTTTTCAGGATTAGGTGGCATTCATGATACTTGGTTTACAAGCTTCTTGGTTTTGTTACTATAGTATTATTCGTGTTATTTTATACAAACACTATTAGTTTCGTCTTCGTATACTGGAATTTCAGGTACTAGAATTTGGACTATCTGCTTACAACTTTGTATTTTCTTTCATTTCATAATCTGAGAGCGACGCTGAATGCGACGAGCAAAATCCTCATAAAGCTGATTGTATACTATGACTCTCTGGACATTTGTTCGTGAGAAATATAAACGAGATTTTATTCCTTGCTTTACGTGGTTCTTCGAAAATAGTTTAATTTTAGCTGTGTTTTCAGACGTAAATGGTTATGTAAACGCGGACGTGCCACATAACTGACGTTCTAAAATAAAGAATTCATTTCAATCGTTAAACGCTATTTTCCCTCTGCAACTCTAAAAACCTCGATCAAAATCCAATCTCCTAGTGCTCAAAGAGGACAACGAATCCAGCTTAACTCAAGAACAGCTATCCTTAGATTTATCCAGCAAAATTTTGAAAATTCTTCAAAACTATAAAGTACATAAACACATCCCTCTAGTTTTGTAAAACTTTACGCCATTGAATCATGCAAATGATCATACAGACATCCAACAAAGCCTTCCACAGTGCAACATTCGAGTGAAAGTACCGATCAGCATGGCAGCCATGTTAATTGATTAAACAGCAATCATCCGGCGGAGGAAAGGTAGCAAGATCGAATATCCATCAAGGCGAGCGATGCCAATCGGCCTTTTCTTTCCTGACTTGAACGCTCGGCTGCTAGAACACGATATCGTGTCGCTTGGACGTTTTTCCTCGTGTTAGACGTTGTCGAGCATCACAACTCGACCAATCGTCCGCGAAGATTTCTTCGCTGACGGAAATCATTAGCCGGAGATGCGTGGCCCGTGTAATAGTCGGCGCTCGCGAGGTGCGGACAACGTTTCCTCATTGCTGCCGCATATATACCGTTGTTCGATAATCGCGATGTGGAACGCGTGCGTGCGTAATTGGGAAATTGACGCGCCATCGAAACGCTTAACGGTTCAGTTTACACTCGACATTAACCGATATAACTTTCAGATTGGTAACGGTAAAGCTACTAGTGTCAATGATACGATTTCATTTCCGTTTCAGAGATGAGGATTTTAATGACGCGTGTGAGCAATATGATGAACAGTTGTTAGAATGACACGCAAGTTAAGTATAATTTTTAGATTCGAATTAAAAAATATCTAGAACGTGATGCAGAGTAATTGAGCAATTATGAACAATACTGATGAATAATATCGAACAATTTTTTAAATTCTGTTTAATTTCGCTATTAAAAAACGATTAAAAATATATTTCAGTAAGAAAATTGAAAACTGCAAGACTGTAGTCGCACCTTAATTGTTCTCCAAGCAATGTTTATTAGGACGTCACACTGTTCAGCATATCGAGAAGGTATAGGTAGTATAAACGAACTGTGGTATCGAGAAATGAGCAAATAAAGCAATTGAGACGCAACGAGGATGATGTATGACCACCGTGGCCTGAGTTATTAACTATGTATACAAATACGCTTTCGTTATTAATGACTTCGGTCGCGGTGTTTTAAGATGCGCGGCGCACGATGCGTGAAAACGATGCGCGAGCCTCGATATAAATCGCGGCATCGATACGCCGCCGCAGCGTTACCGATCAACTTTCGATCGAGTTTCGGTTAATTAATATTTATCAGTTAATGGAATTTGTTATGGAATACTTTAGGAATTACATTAGTATCTGAGTACTTAACCATGTACATTCTTGCTTTCCCTTTCTTCCATCTTCTCCTTTCCCCCTTCTTTTTTTTTTTTGCTTCCTCCCCTTCATTCTTCTCTTTTATTTTCTGTTCCTTTTTCCCTCCTTTCTCCTCATTCCCATTACTTTCCTTTCATATTCATTCTTGTTTCGTCTACTGACAGTATTTCCAAAAGAATTACAAGGTTGCGAGACTATCCAAAGAATCTCCATTATTCTTCAAAGTGCATACAGATTTCTCTAAATTTACTTTAACATAACATAATAAATTACCACGTACGAATACCTCATTATTCACGACAAGAACAAATGACATATTTAACGGACATTGTTACTTGTGAGTATTCGTACAGTGGGCAACATCATCATCGTAAAGCTGGTGAACCAAACAAAGAAAGAGCAAGATTTGTCTCAACTCGTAGTCCGCACAATGCTACTTCATGCTCCATGGACTTCAACAATGAGAAGCAGCCTAATTTCAGACGAGACTATCCGATATCTTCTCGAGACTAGCAACACAATGTAGAGACATAAATTTAGAGCAGCAACGATGCGACGCATCGATGTTCTTGATGTACGGGACGCGCGTGCACGACGCGCGACGAGTGTCTGCAACTTTGACGGCGTGAAACGCGCGTTAGTCCCGCAGTTGCAACGTTGCTACAATAAATATACCGCGAACCTTTTCGCGGCCACTCGACACCCGGTGCATCGACGCCGCCGTTGCGTGCCAAAAGACGGAATCTTTTTCGCGTCGACGAACCGCTTATGCCTAATTATCGTTACACCATGACGTGCTACGGGTCCTTCCCTTTACCAAAGTCTGTTCGCTATTTCTAGCTAAGAACGTGTTCTGCTTGAAATTAGGCATTGCAGAGAACACGGTATCTGGGGATAGGTTAGGGTCGCCTTCCGAAAAGTAAGAATCCCAGAATCCCTGCTGAAGCTGAGATAAGAAATCTCAGTTTAAAATCTCAGCAGGCAACGAAATAATTCTCAAACCATCGAAGATCGACTTTAATCGAATGAATACGCACGATGTACGCCATAATAAGTAACAATTCAAATATCTAACAGTCAAATACACGATACGATGATCGCGCTCAAGATCGTCCATACTTAACCGATAATCAACGACGAGTCCTTCGTTTCGGTAAAAATCAGAGGTCGGTGATTAAGGTTTGAGCGTAGTACCGCGTGTCTACTTTTCTCTCCCGTGCACTCCGTTGTTCTTCCCGCGAAATATAAATCGAGGATGTCATAATTTAATGGAACATCGTTGTTGGACCAAGAGATGGATGACTACCACGAAGCAAGGTAACCAGTTTTAAACGGCGTTCGACACCAACACACAGACGCCCACCGTTGTACATGCAGTGCGCGTATTTCAGACAATAATAATTTAGACACGTGTGGACCGTACGTAGCCGGTCCGCAGATAGATAGACGCGACGGGGATTCAGCTCCGAAGCTACCGTTCGGTTATGCTACAGCCTTAATGCTCGACTTGCGAACGCTGTATAAGTGAAAGCCATTTTTCGATCAACGCGTGCGACCATCCACCGAATTGAGTCTCGTACCGACACTTCCGCCTCTTGTATTCTTCGATCTTCGTTGCGTTTTTTTTTTCCATTAGTGTTTGTGATTTGTTTAGCGCAAACATTAGTCCGATAACGTTATACTTGAATTCCACGCAGGCTTGAGCAACGCATACGGGATGAAACGTTCTGCTATCCTTTCAAGGAGTTGATACATGGGAAATTAAATAACATGGAAAAAAAAGTTAAGACGATCATTGATAAATGGTAATAATAACGTAGTTATGATAAATTAGGAGAGAATAACATAAAAAAATTGAGATACTGTTTGAATAATTATATATAGTAATTATACCTCTACAATAAGAAAAGAAGAAAAAATTCTTATAATCTTCGAATGGTACTTGATATATTAATCTTTGATTAGGATTGCATTTATCAGATGGATCTACAAGATATGAAGTGAAACTTAAGCGAAAACGGTAACACATCTTCAAAAACAATTCCAAAAACTAGCGATCTTACTATATCACACGTTAATCTCTAATTAAAGATCTACCGCAGATTTCGCGGAATACGAAACTGCTCGTTCTAAGAAATTCGTCAACCTTTCCCCTTAATTAAGTTCGCAATTAACTCTTAATAATTCGCGTGCATGTTATCGGTGGTTCGGATCTCGCGATCCGGTCGTCGTTGTTGGAGAACGATCGAGGAACGATCGGAAGAGAAGAAGCAAGGAAGGACGAGAAAGGAGGTAGGTGGGCAGACAGAACACATGGGGTAATTCGTTAATGAATCGCGTAAAGAATAACGATTGCATTGAAAGTGAACGGGACGCGGGGGTATTCTTCTTTCGAGCTGCTTTATTGCCAGCCGTTTAATGGAACATCAATTCCTTGCACGCGCAATATCAAACCACATGCATACTTCGTTAAGCTGTTTCTGCGCCGCGTTAACCACCGCGAGCCTCAGCAATTAATACTCGCTGCATATTGTTACCGAATCTCGTAAATCTCGCGTAACGACCCCATAAATTGCCTGGCCGACTACATAAATAAGACTGATTATTTGCTAGCGAGATTACCGGCCGCGATCCAGCTATCGAACTGCTGTGCCCCTGTCCAAAACTAACAAAAGTAAATCATTCTACGGAGGGATAAATCGAGAGGTATTAAAATTCTGAGTATATATTTGGCAGGATAGTGATTTCGGTTTCAAAAAATAGCTTCGAAAAGCAAAGTCTCGTTGAGGAAGCGAGAATAATGTATTTTAACGGAGATTAACCTAGAGGCTCGTCAACCGACTCGCAGACAATTGTCGGCAGATACTTTCTCTTGTTTTCTATTTCAGTGACAACGCACGCTGTCACTTGTTTTCTATTTCACAGACTAACGACAGAACGTTCATAAACTCTTTGGACTTGGATTTTCTGTTCCGTTGCTTGTAGATTGTTAATGGACAATATATGTATAATGTCAGTGGACTGACCATGGACGACTATTATTATACAGAAATCATTTGTCCTTCGATTCCAATAAATCTTCCACTGTACTCGATATTCTTCTTGAAACCCCAGTGCACCATAGAATTAGAAACATAACATAACGATCGTTGCCCGGTAAGAAACGATTCCCTGTCCCGTAGCGTGGCGAGCAAGCGGTCCTGGCTGATTCGCGACAGGACGGACTGCTGGTTTCCCCTAGGGAGTCCCGGAGTGGCTCGGGACCGATTAGATAGATGGCAAGCTCGCCGGAGTATTCCGTGGGCCGCATGGAAGGATCAGTGACTCGAGAACGAGTAGGCAGCCAGCGTCAGTAGCGACCAGGTAGCCAACAATCGAAGAAGAAGAAGAAACGGCGGTGGCGGCGGTAGGCTGCAAGTGAAGCGGCGCGGCGCGGAGGGGTGAAAAGGGGATGAGCAAGAGCGGATAGATAGCGAGGGAACGATGGAAGAGGAAAAGAGGTGTGGGACGCCGAGAACGGGAGGCAGCGAATAAATACTCGGAGATGTAATCGCCGAAGGAAACAAGCGGCGGGATTGTTCGAAGGGAATAATTGAAAGCGCCGCTTGAGCTTCTCATTCCCATTCCCGACGGCTGGTGCCGCCGCTATTGCTGCTCCCGCTGCTTCTGCCGCTACGGATGCCACCGGTAGCCACTCTCATCCGACTGCGACCGCTCTTTCTCTATATAGAGACTGTGCGCGCTCTTCGCGCTGCGATCGGAACCGCTCTACCGCGTACGACAGTGGCGGCGCTTCGATCGCCGGACGGAAGCCGATCTTCCTCCCCTAGCAATCCTTTCTCTCTCCTCCGTCGTCGCTCGATCCGATCGAGTTACCGTGATCGCCGTGCTCCTAATGTATGCACGATGCCGCCGTGGACCGCCTCTGCTCATTAACGCCTGGATCGAGAGAGCGAACTACGCTATTCCGTGCAGATACATATGGAAGTTTATGTATATGTACGTATGTTCGGAGACCGATCGTCCGTTTGGATGCTCAGTCGGTGTTCGTGTAAGTTCGTCGAGGCGACTGCGCTTCGAACGACCGGTCTTCTTCGCTGATCCTGTCGCGCACCGGGGGAACTACGATATAGACCTCATGGTTTGTCCTTCGGCCTGTACCGGCGCTCTTTAAGCACGCAAATAAAACAGGCTGCCGATGCTCGATAATCCTATAGTAGATAGGCGGTTTAGATTGGAGTAGTTGCAGAATTGCGTCTAGCCTGCTTGATGTTTCGAGCGTGGATGACTGAGAGGTAGTGGGATTGTTTCGTGACACTTTCTTCCGTCGTTTCGAATCTTTTTCAGTGACTTGGAAAGATTTTACGATAGTTGTAACGGATTATTTTATCAGCAAGAAAAGTGATGCTCATCATTTTTAGTTCTTTACTTTAGAGAATCCTAAAGAACGTTTTGTCTAACGAAGAAAAATCAATGCTGCAACGTCGTAAGAGTCTTTTCTTCGTTTGACACAGAAGTAGTTTTTAGAGCGTGGATGCGGCAACGTGTCGCTCTAATGAATGATACATTAGATCATCGTCTTCCATTTCTTCCTTGACATTTTTTACTCGATAAACGTCAAGGATCGCGTCAGGTTTATGATCACGGAAAAAGAAATTTAATACCTGTTCGCAATTTTTCATCGCAGTGGTTTCTGACGACTCATGCGAGAACGACTACGAATGCTTCAGAGGCGATCTTAAAGTTCGGATGAAATCATCAAAACTTCCTGTTCCGCGGTAGATTAGAAGCGGATAATCCGCTACACAGCCGGAAGACGGTGGACTGAAATTTAATGACGGATTTGATGCTTTTGCAAAAAGCACTGACTCAACAGACGGTTTACGTTAGAAATAATTGATCTGTTTCGCAAACGATTACAGTTGAAATATTGCTGAATTACTATTAGTGCGAAGCTAGTAAAATCAACGAGTCCTTTGACATGTGAGTGTTCTTTAACGCAACATTTTGTCCCGTGAGTCCATCGAAGCATGAAGAAGGAAACTATAATAAAAGCTAAAATTATATACATATTCGAGTACATGGAAATAATTCAGACTTTTGAATATGCATATTCCCTATTATATATGCGGTTATATATATGGATTGAGTGAAGACAACTAGAATAATTTTGTTATCAAGATACTCAAGATAGACTATATAAATATGTGATAGTAAACACTAAATATTTTATTCGATTCAATACATATTTGACATCTCTGTCTAATTCTAAATATTTTTTAGTTCCATTTATCACTTCGATAGTACACTTCTACTACACTTCTACACAAAACAATCACCTACAGCTATAAATTTCATCTTGCTTCCATCTTTGTCGATTACATAAATCTCTCTACGAAACGATTTCCTTTCTTCATAAATATTACGTAGCCACCACAAAGTTCCCAGAAACCTAACGAAAACGTTTCTAAAGAAACCAGAAATGCACTCTGAGAAATGCACTTTTGAAACGGGACACAATCGAAGGTAGCACCGACTCCTCTGCCTCTCAATAGTCATATTTCATCCGTTTATCCAGTCGAGCTACCCTAGCTAAACAGACGATCCACCCCCTCCGGCGTCTATCCTATCGGAGTTTCGTGGCCAGGCTTCAATAATACAGACGCTGGGAAATTGTGATCGAAGGATACTATTGGAAAGCGATACCTTAGCTGGTCTACTGAATAAGTAATGGAACAATATTTTTAAAACGCCTATAATTCGTGGTCGAGTCTCGCCTTCGCCCTATAGCGGACCCGTATTTATCGGCCCGTGGAGTATAAACGCTGCCAAGAAAGAAGAGCGATCATTTATGGCGGGAAGGGCGACGCACCGCCGCGTTTTCCGTCGATTTTTACTCTACAATCGAAACGCGAGCCCCACAGTCGGATTATTGCAGCCATTTATCCGCATCGCCTAATGTTTTAATAACGACGTCCAGCGCACGTGTACCCGCCCTTCGTGAAACTACCCTTATTTTTCTGATATATACGATTGGAATTCTTCTTAGAGCACATTGATCGAATTTTCTTCGATAAATTGTGATTTAGCAAGAAGAATGTTGTTAAAAAATAAATTACATTCTATGGAAGTTGTTATGGAAGTATATGCAACGTTCTCTGCGAAAATTTCTTTGTTAATGCAGGTGTCTACGAGCGTAAATGTATTGTAACAATTTTTCAAATGCAGTTGCTGTTACGTTAATTATATTTCTATTAATCTAATAGAAATTATGTACATCAATTTGTTATCACTTATCAATCGGGATCTACAGATTTTTCCATAATTGGAACACAACTAACAAAAGTATCTTCCTCGCGATGCTGGAAAGCGACTTTCTACAATTTATTTCGATCAATTCGTGTAATCTTATCGGCATATGTACAGTTTCGTAAGCAAGAATCTGCAACTCGAAACGAATATTTATTACTAGTTAATTGATCAACTTCATCTCTGCGCTATGTAAAATCAAACGAAAATATGAATAAAAGAAAGCTTATTACTGGCTCCATAAAGACCCACGGGCTATCAATGAAATGTTCATCTATCGTTTTGCAATCACAAAGAATACTACCTCTCACGACCAATGGATAAAAAGAACACTTTCATCGACGCCAACTTCCACGGATTCTATTTTCTTCAACGTGCTCGAATCCTACCGATAGGCCATCGTCCACCATGATAGACGGTTCGCGAGAGGAGAGATTTTCCCGCGTGAAAACGACCAGCAGAGTGTGATTTTCCTCCCGAGACTCGAAAGTATACTTTCTATAATTCGTTCGCAGATCCGCGAGTACGAGAAAACAAGCGAGACGGCGTCGGTCGCGTAAAAATTGACACGTCGAAGGACTGAATCCGCGCGCTCGTGCGCGCCAGTGAAATCACCGGAAACCGATTCAATAATCCCGCGTGCGAAAGCGTTTGCGGCATGTTCGTGCCTGAAAATACGCATTATCTATAGATATGCAAACGAGCGAGTACATGGCATCGATTCGATGAAAGCGTGCGACTCGCGATGACCGGTCGACGAATCCTAGAAGCGAAGACATTCTTCGCGCTTCTCGACGCTTGCTTTCGTCTTTTCAAAACGCCAAGCTTGCTATTCCAAGGAAAATGTCTTTATTATACAGGGTATGACTGAAATAAATAGATCTTCGGCATAACATTCTGCGCTTTCTTGAAAATTTTCTTGGTTAATAATAAATACGCGATAACTCTTTAATTTATTTTGTAAATAATTGGTGAATTCTAAGATTGAATTATGCAACTCTGACATTTATTTCGTGGTTTCTCATACGACAGAAAAGGAATCGTCTAAATATGTATATGGAGGTCAAGAAACAGATTGTTTGTGATTTCACATGAATAATTTCAATATAAAAAATTATTGGCTATTAATTTTTTTGATTTTTAATCGTCGATAAGCTTCAGCGACTGTCGTGCAAAATATGGCTTTTAATGACAATAGTATCGGGTCGACGTACCTTCAGGTCGATGCTCGACAGGAACAGCGATAAGATTAATAATGCATGTTGCGAATAAAAATCCGCTAAGAAACAGACATACTTATGCTAACGAAATAGGATTTCTCGATCTCCAATTTATTAACTTTTCACTTAGAACATCTGATACAAGCCGGTTTCACCGAACATCGATAGCAACATACGAACCACTATCACCTCGAACCTCTCCAAATTTATAGCAATTTAGAAAAATAAAACTACTCCAAAGTAAATTTACCATAATAGAACAAAGATACGTCGTATGATAAGAAGAATTTATATCGTAAGTGATGTCGATTCGAAGATATTGATTTCTCCGTTACTTTCTTAAACGAGATAACATCTTACGACGGTAGACTTTGCCAAATATTTTGAAGAAAGGATATAGAATTAATTATTAGTCTTCTACAAGATATCCTCGCGTGTAAATTTGCTGTAAATCACACCTGTATATCGTGTACATTTAAAGGACTCTGACGAATTGTAAATTATATTGTGTATAATAAAATGCTTCGATTATTCCGATCAGATAATTAAAAAATGTCGTCGAACGAGTCCGACAAATGCAAAACATACAACATGAACGTGAACTTAAAACATATCTTATAACCCGTCGAAGACACAAAATTATATAGAAGTTAATCGAACAGATCTTCGAAATCATCCCCTAAGTTCGCAACAAAAGCGCTCATTAAGTCTCTTCTTCTTTCACTGAACTTCGTTGGGCCAGCAACTTCCCTTAATAGATTAACATTCTCCACGGGACGAACAACGTCGATATCCGATATCTACTGCGATTCGATTCCTGCTGGCATCATCCGAAAGACGAACCGGCAGACGTATGGGAATGCATTCGTGCGACATCGCGGCGGATCGCTCGTTAAAACTACTCGTTGGCCGGCCGTTTTACGATTTCGATCAACTATAAAACTTATCTGGCTTTCTATTCCATTGGTATGTATAAAGGCGGATGGACCGACTACTTTCTCGTGCCCGCATTGGATTGTCGTGAAAGCAGGACGCACTTCTTCTTGCGTACGTTCGCGTGTGCAGACGCACGCACACGCACACGGCATCGTCGGTGTTTATTGTGCTTCTCGTTGTATGTATCTTAGACCAGACAACTGCGGTCTGCCACTGAACATGTCGTTCATAGATGGGCGCGTATAAGTGTGTTCGCGTGAACGTGGACAACCACGTTACGACAACGGGGGCAAAAAGTAGCCTGAGGGATGGGAAAAAAGGACAGATCAATTTATTGCTCACGATAGCAGACTCCCGGTAGTATCTCCTTCCGTATAATGCTGCCAACTCGTCGGCTCTCCGTGCGTCTTTCTTTCTTTCTATTCTCGCTGTATCGCGTGCGCCTGCTTCGAAAACGATAGCTAAGAGTCTCTTCTTTTCTAGCCGGAAACAAGCCTCTTAATGGGACACGAATTTTCAAGCCTGGCTGTTGTCTGGTGGTTTGTGACGCAGGGATCGTTAACTTCAAGAGCATCTGCTTTTTCTTTCGATATTTAATGGAGATGGGTATATGTATATATTAAGAAATAGGGAGTGCAATCTTGAAATCTCCTTTCTCAAGGGCAGAAGTTTTGTGTGGTTTGTGGTTGTGGTGTTTAGAAGAGCGTGGATCGTCTATAAGTGGAAGTTTGTCTCTCTGCAGCGAGTCTGGTATTTTATGTATGTGTTTAAGATATTTAGTCGCGCAAAGTTGATCTCCTTGGTCTCAGTGTTTATTTATAGGTATTCGAAGCCTTGTTACCGATTTTCCAAATTTTTAATTATATAACATTCGTTCAGTCATGTCAAATGTTTGTAAATCAAAAACTATTTTAGCGCAATTTCTCAAAATCCTCCAGTCGCTTTAAACAATGGGACTTACGAAGTTTCTTTCTTATTTCCCTGACAGGAAACATCGTAAACGAGGACGTCGTCGCGAAACACTATTTCCTTTCGATCGGGATTACTTCTCTAACGAACGTTTCGATCGACAAACGTGACTTCCCAGTTCCTCGAAATTGACTCATCGGTCCCAGCTCGTGGCTGTGTTTGGACACGAAGTCAGTCTCGAATACATCAACGTCTCGGTACATCCGCTATATTGATTGCGAGAACACAAGATACCTGGCATGAAAGCACGTGCGCGCGCGAGCATGTTCGCCGATGCCAGGGAGGTGGCAGGAGGCGCGGATTCCGCTGTACCATGCAAGCGGAAGCCTACATCGTGATTATCATCATATCTCCGCTAGACATCAAAGACTTATCTTTCTCCCTGTTCGCCTCTCTTTCTCTCCTTCTTCCTTTCCCGTGGCCTTTAACGGGGTCCTCGTTCTCTCTCCTGCTCTCTCTCTCCCCTGTCTTTTACCCGGCTATCCGCGTCTCCCTTCCGAACTGCCAGCGTTTCCTCCCTCGCTCGTTCCGTCTTGCTTCTTCTGGTTTGCTTGCCGCGTGCTTCCCTCCCGTGCAGCGCGTGGCTTTGGTGCTTCCGAGAAATGACCATTTGTAAATTACTCCGCCGCCGCCTTTCTTTGACCACGATACTTGCGGTGACGATGGAAACGCCGCCGGAAGCCGCGCATTCTGCCAGGGTGCGCGCCAGTAAATCGTGCTCCGCTCGTACGATATCCCAGTTTGACCAGGCTTTCTTGTATAATAGCGTTGAAAAGTGGCTGGCTAGAGGAAGCAACGTGGGAAGAAAAAGCCATGAAAAATCACGAAACCAAATGTATAGAGTGCCGGTGTGAATAGCGTTTGCCGCGGTTGATTGTTTCGTAGACAATTGTAGACAGCTCGACAAAGAACACGTGCCGCTTGAAATTAAGAGGAACAGCGGTCATTAACTTCGAACGTCGACTATGAAGAGACTGGATTGTTTGGCTAGGCAACGATTTTAGCGCGTTTTCGCGCCGGACGAAACACAGACGGATCCATTGTATCGACGTCTCCGCGTCCTTTGACCGCGTATTCTTAGCCGCTTAGTCCGAAGAATAACATTATAACGGGCGTAGAGAGGGAGGGACAAAGAGAGATATTGGAAGAACGAAGGAGGAGGAGGAGGAAAGATGGATCTAGAGGAGACAAACACATGTTGCACACTCGGTCGTCGTTGGGGAAGCTGCTGGCTTCTTTCGTTCTACAACCCTCGGCCTGCCTCTCTGCCCCTCTGCTCCAGTCCAAGACGTCGTGCCTTGTCTCTCCAGAGCCGTGTTTCTCTCTTTACGACTCGTAACGTAAGACTAACAACACAATGGAAGCAACAGCTGCATGATAGATGGCCCCGACCGGACCGACCGATTCCATCCAACGTCCGCTCTTTCTTCGAACGGGGCCCCGACTTCTTTTGCTCCTGCGAACCGGTCGTTATCGTCGTGTTTATTCGCGGAAGCAACGAGGAAGGGAGGCGCTTGCACGATGGAATCCAGCGCGGATCATCCTGATACCAATGCCGATCGTTTGGTTATCGGTCGAAAAACATGCTACATGTTAAGAAAAGGACGTTGGATGCACGTGTATCACTTAGTATGGATATCGATTCTCTGTTTTTGTTCTGATCTATTGTATTTGTCCCTATATTCGTCGAGCCTTATGTTCTGAAGTGGAAAGAGGAATATTCTTTTTGTTCGATGATCTCAGTAAATGGTCAGGTTGCGTTATAATTAATTTCAAACACAGGATGTGTAGTTGAATTTACAGCAAATATGAGACGAGATGTCTATAGATTGATAAAGTAATTAAACTAATCATCTTCAGGTAGATAGAGATATTAGCATGGAATGGAATATAAAAATCCTTGTTCCTGCTTCACACTAATCTTCAAGGATGATCTTTCATTTAATCGTAGTAAAAAAAACATAGCAAGCAATATCTTGTCAATTGGTTGTAGGCTTAGTTGTTGCAATTAGTTGTTGCAAACGATATAGTTTATTATAATATTTTTCTAGCTTTTTCTATATTTCTCAAGCTACGTCAAGTGAAAACCTGCTCATCGACTACATTTCAGCTTGGACACTCGATCCCGAGGTATCATTAAAGCCAGCGTCTCCTAACCCTTAATCGGGCCAGAGTGATCGAGCGGAAAGACGAACGGAAAGGCGAAGAAGAAGCCAAGGCCGCGGCGTCGGCAAACGAGCTCTCGGCCACGCACCGACGCGCTACCATTGTCATCCATTTGTTCGTACAAATCCCTGGCTATAATCATTTAATGCTCACATTCATCGCGGGCCACGACGACGGCATTGTGCTACCGGCGGTGCATTAGTCTCTTGCACGCATGCGCGCTCGCGTTCACCGGCCAAGGAGCTTAAGGCATTAGGGCGAGCTTCGTGCGAACGTCGCGATTGCCTTCTCCTCTGCTCGCTTCGTTTCACTATTCCTTTTCTTTCATCCTGTTCCTTCAACGCGGCTCGATGCTTCGAAGGCGACTCTTCGAATTCAGAGCGACTCGAAATCCTCGTGACCAATTAATCTCCGCCGCAGGAAATTCCTCGCGTCCATTGTCATCACTCGTCTCTTTCCTCGCGCGTGGGTGGATGACCAGCTTGAAAAATGGCCGTCCTCGTTCGTTTCTCTACAATTTCTATATTGTTGGGAGAGACACCTTTTTTTCGCTCCGTTGTTTCCAGCGGATACAGACGACCCGAGCGATTTCTAGTCGGTTACGTGTATTTCGAGAGAGGCGGCTGAAGAGCACAATGGTAGCGCGAGGCTCTTAGGCGGCGATTTAACTACGGCTTGGCCACGGATAGCCCGTTCCCGCTGAATGCCGCACGCACACCGAGCGTGCGAGCTGCGCCTCTTTGTGGCACGCTCAAAGAGCACAATGTCCATAGTGCCGGCCCGACAATGGCCCCTACGCGACTGGTTAATATCAAGGTTCTTTGAAGGGTAGTCGGCGGGATCGTGCTCCACTAGCGAAACCCGCGACTAAAGGATTTTGACTTCGATATCGATACTTCCACGCGTCCAGGCGACATTGTCATTTTGTCATCGGTAATGGAATGAAAACAAAAGAGGGATATACATCACATATGTATATGTATATCTATACATGTATGTTCTATCGTAAGAAAATTCGATCGAGAAATCCGATAACTTGTGTTCCACTTTAAAAATGGTTTAAGTAAATAAACATAGATTAGAAAACAATCGAGTTATAATTAATAGCTATATGATGAACCTAGTAAACTGTGACTCTATCACTTTTTCTTATATGCTTATTTCGGTTGAAGTTTTATGGTTAAATGACTAATTGGAAAATCTCGAAGATGAAATGATTAAGGAAACACAGCATACGTTTTGTGTCGCGAAATCTTCACTGAATGCACGAGATATTGATTTCTCCGTTTGAATTATTTTAAGCAATACTTATATTGGACGTAACTTGGTAATGATGGTCTAGGATCGATTGGTTTAGTCTTAAGATGTATTATTGTTACGTCAGGAGTTCAATTTATTTCTGACTTATCCGCAGCTGCGCTTATTACCTTCTGATGAATTATTCGCATTAAATTTAGTCTGTATCGCCACTACTCGTGGCGTGGATATATTTTCAGGAATAGATAGACCATATAAGACAGTGCGCCTCTATAAATTCTCTGTTAAATGTTATTACTGGTATAAGAATACATTGAAGCTTCAATGGATTACTAGACAATAATAAAGTTGTAATCCTTGCACGGTTATGTTGACGTATTATAATCAAGGTATTAAGATTACTTGTTTGTTTCTATAATATAACAACAAATATATTGCTTAGAAGTAATCATATTGATTATAGTATTACGTGAAGCTGAAGTTGATATAATATAGAACGAAATATATAATTTATAACGCAGAGGTCTACTAACGTGAGAATGTTCTGCTGTAATTGATTAAAGAACGTATTTTTAAGAGAAAAGTTATTTTTAAGAGCTCCGAATATATCAAATGCACGATAATGTTTTCCAGTTTCCATTTCTCTATTGAATAGGTAAATTAATGAATGGAAACATATACTCCGATTTTCTTTATTGCATCTGAGAAGCGTAAGTACGCTCATATATCAACACCACACTTAAGATAACGAACTCCATCGCGTCGTATAAGAAAATCATACGACATCCAACAAATTACGACATCTGAACCTTCTCGATGGTAATGTTACGAGGAAGAAAAAGGAAACGGTTCTAGACGTTTCGATTCGAGTCTGAAATCCTTTCTCATCGGCACACCCTTTGATTCTAATTCACTAATCGACATCTCCCATAGCTCTTTAAGTAACTTGCAAACGGCGTATACTTCACTTAACCCGATATCTTATCGAACAAATTAATGGCAATTCGAGCGAAGAATTTACATCAGCCCGGTTTCGTATAGACGTTGAAGAATGTAATCATGCAGAAACTCGAGCAACATCAATTATGTAGATGACGTGACATCAATTATAGATACCTCTCGCTCTAAAATCCACGATTTGTTCGATCGCGTAAAGAGAAAAGCACCGCTCGAAGAATCAGTTAACACGTTTTGTACCATATAATTACCAGATAAAATCTTCAGTGTTTGAAGACAGTAGGCTTGGAAGTGTTGGAATGTGTAACACGTAGGATAATAATAATCAACAATGCTGCACTGCGCTGTAATTTCGAAGCATCGATCCATTTCCTTTTCAAATATTTTCCGTTTCAAAAAACTCATTAAAAAATTAAACACGTTAATTGCATAGCTTTTGAAAACCTTCGCCTTTGCTGTCTACCATCGCGCAGAAAATATAAAAAACTTTCGACATACTTTTTAACTATATCATAAAGCTCGGTCAAAACCCTCCGCTTTTCTATGAAAAATCACACGGTTTCCTGGAAAAAAACTAAGATGGTTGTACGCGATTTGCAAACAAGACCAGAACGTGTATCGAGTGGAATAACTCAAAGGGCGCGGAGAAAACGAGGATGGACGGCGAAGAAGAGAGAAACTGGCGAAAGGGAGGGACAGCCGTGCAAGCGGAAAGGGAGATTTTGTTCTCAGGGGAGTAGTCAAAGTAACGTCGCCCTTGTCACGACGATCCGGTAGCATCAAACAAACTGATGCTTTCCGACGTGGCCCGGAGTATTATAGTACACCGAGCATCGTCGATTGCGATCTTAGATAAGGGAAAACAAAGAGGAGACGTTCGATTGATCTTGGATACTGTGTGTCTAGGAGGAAGGTTGTTCCTATTAATATCTGGTGCTTACGTTTCCGCTGCAGCCCCGAGGTCGAAGGTCTTGAGCTCGATTAATAGCTACAGCATGGAAAAGCGTTAGTCGCTTGATCTATTATTTGATGACTTTTGAGAAAATTATCCGATTTATGCCCAAGTACTTGAAAACCTCTAATTGGAGAATTTTTGTTTGTTTGTCTTCTGCGAGAAATATGGCGATTATGGATGGATTACAATTTTTTAATCTGATAGATATCATTCTTATTTGAAGATTCAATAGCCGTTTGCGAACTGAATATAGCTTTTTCAATGTAACTTGTTTTATTTTGATCGTTTATGGGTGACGACTCTGATTGTTTATGGGTTTAGTCATGGCATACTATAGGTGTTAAGTCGTCGAAGGTATGCGCTATTATGAGTAAATAGATACGGCATTATCGATGTCATAGGATTAATCTTAATTGAACGGGCGACAGACAGTGAACTAATTCATTTTGTTTATAATTTTTTGAATAGTATATAGGTATTTATTTGTAGAAATGATATACTATAGTATAAAGCAAACATGTTACAGAAATAATATTAACCATTAAATTACTTAATATTTGATGGATATGAATATTAGCATTATGAACAGTTAATTTATATTATGACAAATTAAAAGAACGAACGTTACTTTTTTCCATTGTACATTTGATTATTCGTTTCAAGTAGTATTTTGAAAAAAAAGGGAATTAAAGAAAAGAGAAGAAACAATTTGCTTTTTAAATAAAAAGTAGAACCAAATTCGTTTTTATTGGCCAGTAACTTTACTTAAAAAACCCCGCAGTTAGTTCATAAAACATAATCCGCACCCTGAAATACTTCACAGGCCGACAAATCTCCACGCACAGCGATCAACTTTGATTAAACGCTTACCAATTCTCAACCTACCCACAAATTCTCGTTAAAATTAACGTAATAAACCCGCTTTACACACATACACGATTTTCTGCCAGAGAACCATAAAATCCCATACTTTAATTATCAAAGTTTTATCGGACTCTGCGTGCGCACAGGCTGCACGAACTAGCAGAAAAATCTAATCGCGTTTTAATCGAAACCAAAATGAAAAAAACTTACATAAATCGAGGATTCATTATACGTCTAATTAAGACACGATAGCTAGCCGCCAGATTATCTCGTTCAGCAATTTTAACCGCTCAGTTAGTTAACCATATACGCTAAAGGTATAATCACGAAGGTTAAACTACAGGGTGATACAAAAATAATTGCAAATCGGATTTCAAAGTTTTCTGGGAAAGACTGCGCAAAAAAAAAAAAAAAGACAAATACAAGCCAAATCCCCCATAAAATTTTTCTAATACAAATCTTTTCGAGCATCAAGACACAAAATTATACGAATGTTATCGTCATGCATTATTTTAATATCAATGGATCAGACTTATTTGCTGTTAACTGCGTAATGAGCGAAGAAAGTTATTAATTAGAGAAAGTTATAAAGAAGAATAAAATTTTCTATTTTATTTTTTCATTTTATTCAAAACCTGAACACACTACGTTTTCGCGACTAGCGGGGCATAGATATATTCTACTTGCTTCAACTATATATGACAATGCCTAGCCGATCTGTCTGAATCTGTTTAGGCACACATTCTACTTAACTACGCGAATCGTGTTTAACTTATCAAATCGCACTGTCTTTATGTGAAACAATTATGACTAACGATACTTCTTTACTTCTTTATGCAACTATTCTCGCTGTTCTTGTACATTTTTTTACATTACATTTTTTACATTCTTGTACATATTTTTGCTTCTTACGAGAGTTAGTTTAAGCAAAGCAAACATAATGAAATGAATATGTTCCTCCGCACTTAAGAAGAAACTAGCCAAAAAATACAACAGATAGATACAACTATATGCAAGAAGAATTTATCTTGCTCCTTCCATTCACTTATTAATGCTCATTCGCAGTTGCGAAGCGGATTCGCGTATAACATGCGTGCACAAAACAGTCGCGATCTCTTAACGCGTCAGGTGAAACACGTCCGGATGGCCGGTTATCGTGGCAGTGAGCCGTCGCGCGATATTTCGAGATTTTTTAATTCCTCAAAGACGCGAGGCGCGGGCGAAACGAGGCGGCCGCGCGTGTCTGCGCGCATCCCGCTGGCCTTAAATTTATACGCCGCCACGAAGAAGCTTCCAATTACACGCGAATTTATGTAGACCGGCCGAGTCATTAAGATCGCGAATTACGCACGATCCCGAACTCCTCCCCGCCGCCGGATTACGCGCGGCTTTCTCGCGCGCTTCGACCCGCCGAGATTTTCCGTGAGGTTGAGCGCGTCGTCGACTTCGCGACTTCGCCACCGGATCTTTGCGGTTCGACTGAGCGATAAACTTAATTGGATGTGTGTAATTAATTTGCAAGATCACGTATAATAAAGGTACATGCATCTGGTTTAATCATTTCGATGAATAAACGTTGAGTCGGTAGGGTTATGGTTTTAAACAGATACACTGGCTAACGAAGGAAATAATTCCTGCTACTAACTAGAATCTTAGGAAGGATGTACAGAAGGCACAATACATTATTCTTCCAACTACCAATTTAACTAAATTATACCTAAGCGGAACAGGCATTTAATCACTTCAACTCGCATATTACGACAAAGGAAAAAATTTATGATGCAACCCAAGCTGCGCGCCATCACCTTTATATTCCTTCTTGGTCGTTCCGAAATTACTCGACAATAATCACCTTTTCCAACCTGACTACCAGCGACCTGCGTTTAACACTTCCATCTTCATTATCACCTACACGATCGTCATAACCCGGCCAATAAAAACCACCATACATAAACTTCTTTGCCGCGTTCTCGAAACGTCTCGCATTCGTTACAAATTATCACGGCGCAATAACGATCATCGTTCTCAACCAGAGGCCTTTGTCGTCTGGTCTCGACTTCGTCAACCGTCTCGATGGAGGAATAAGCGAATGAAAAACCATGAGCAACGATAATCGCTGTTAACCGGTCGAACGTTGCCACTGCTAGTTCTCGTCCGTTTTAATTGATTCACGTGTTTCGGGGGAATCACCATTAGTGGCTGTCAAACTTTATTCCTGGACAATCTTTATAATTCGCCTTATCGACGGGAAAAGGGAGCGCTGCCCCGTTCGGAATCGTAACCATTCCATTAGCACGCTAACAAAATAAACAGAGCGAGGCAAACCGGTAAATTGTACCTCTGCTTCGATCGTCCAAAGTGCTTCGTACTCGGAGTGCACGTTTCGCTCTCGTCAAGTACTCGCTGCTCTTTCCTACCATCCTCCCCCTCTCCCTCCCATTCTCTCTCTCTTCTTCGCTCTTCTTCGTTCCGTTTCACAATCTTCCTTTCCTTTTCTCTCCCTTTCGCTGTTCCCTCCTTTTTATTCCGCACCGGAGAAGCAGTGCCATCAGAGAGAACTGCGAGAGCAGTATCGAGAGGGAGGTCGGCGACGCGGAGGGGAGGGAGGATGACAGGTTGCCTGTGTCCTACCCGAGGGAGCAGCAATTTATAAATAATTGAGCCGAGTCCGGTAAAAAATGAATTACGCGTCCCTGTACAATATGAGGAGTTGCTTTACAGTAAAACGAGCAGGGGACCCGCGAGACCCGTGGCTCCACCATGTACCCGGTGAACAGGGAACGTGAAGCAAAGATAGAGACGGAGAAAAAGGTGTCGATGGAAAGATAGAGACATAGACAGGGGGGATAAAGAAAGAGGAAGTAACATAAGACGCATCAATTTTGCAATTGGAGAATTTTATGTTCGCGCGGCCGCCATATATTATGGACGAGAAGCCACCGGGCTTCTCGCAACATCCTGTTTCGATCAGCCGCCCACGTAGTGCCGCGATGCCACTGCCCTTTCGATCACTGATTTTCCTAATCCAATTTCCCTCGGTTTGTTTCGCTTGTAAATGTTCAGCGGTTGTTGTAGCTTAGTTTCGAGGATAATTACGGCGTAGTTAATTTTATCTTGAATTAATCGATGATTGTAAGGGTTCTTAGTAAAAGCAATAAAGTAGTCGCAGATTTTGTATTTCTTGCAAAAGTCAAAAGCTTTTTATACCTCCGTACACAACCCAAATACACGCTGCCAAATGCACTTTCAAGTGCAAGAGCTTCGAGAATCACGATCCGCCACCGATTTTCCACCGTCGCGGATAATGAAGTCGTAAGGAGTCAAGACCGACGTAACCGAGCGAGCCGATCGAGTTTGTTGGAACAAAAAGGACCGAGGGAACAAGAGTTTCTTCCTTTCAGCGGCGCAACGACTTTAGAAAGTGGCATTTCGCATTCACCGATGAACCGGTTTATCATAATTGGCCAGGCAGACCGATACGCCCGAGTCATTACGTCGGACATTTTTGCAACGCTGCTGCAACTCGTTTGACACTGCGCCAAACAGTAGCTGCGATCGAAAAACAAATTATCTAACAAGTAACGTGCATTCTGCCATGCTAACGATTATCAATAAGAAAAGGGGACGAGGAAAGAACGAAAAGCAAGAATAAAATTCCTGAGCTCTGCGGAAAAATTCGTATCGACGAACGAACAAGCGAAAAGGAAGAGAAACAGAAAAATGGAAAGGAAATCGCGGAGGTGGCGTTCTTGGAAATTAAGAAAACAAATATTGTGGAAGCGAGGACGGATAAAAGGGAGAGTAATACGACGCACTTCAGAAGATAAAGTCGGTAATGCTTTTGGCTTTCACGCAAACATCATTTTAATCCCCGTTTCGGTGAAGGTAGCAGGGAGTAGGCAGAGAAGATGGAGAGGTCGCGAACAGGGCGACCGTCGCGTCGACGCGTTTAAGCCAGACGAAGATAGACATCGGAGCGAAACGAAGGGATATAGAAAGGGGGTGGAACGCGGGACAGGGCAACGGAGATCGACGCACAGGGGTGGCTCGAGTTGAACCGAAGCGAGTAATCAGGGAGACATTATTTTCCCTTTGAGACCCGCCGTATTTTAATACGAAGGAAAACGTATAATCCGCTTGTACAATTTCGAGCCACTGAATTTGCCTGTCTGTCCGACTCCCAGCCCTGTCTTCTCTGTTTCTTACTCTGTTCCTCGAATCGGTCGTGTTCGCCTCTGTCTCCTTGCGTTTCGATGGAAATCGAAGGGTGGCGATATCTTTCTATGGTCCCGCTTTCGAATTCCTCCGAGCAATATCCGCGAAACAAAAGGGTGGCGGCCAACGGAACGATTTAAGAATGAACAGTAAAACGATTTCGCGATCCTTAAGAGGATTCCTCTTTTCTCCGGCTGTTTCTCGTTCTTTCGATCGGAGTACGCGCGAGGACCGGTTTGATGTCCGGCGAAATTCGCTAATGACGCAATTATATCGCTTTCGCGGGAACATTGAACCGTCCTAATTCGCCGCTCGCGGAACCGTTAAAGAATTCTGTCTCCGCTACGAATTCTTATTTTACGTCGTCCCATTATACGCTTCGAGCAAAAACCGACAAAATAAAAGACGAATAAAAGAAATGCTTATAATACCGGTGTCAAGTGCGTGTACACGTATCCATGTGTGTATACGTATTCGCGTTGGTTAGTGTTCGTGCGCCTATAGTGTCCCCTCGTTCTTTCTCTCCCTGGGTTCGCTCATCGTCCAGAGAATAACATTCGCACTTTACGATTATGCCTGCCTACTTTTTTTGTCAAACAGCCTGGCTGCTCGGTGTCAACGACAGATTCACGATCGGCTCTCGACTCGCACACGGCCGCGAGCCTACCGGGGAGCAGCATTCAACGACCGGCGAGTTCCACATAAATCGAGATCCTTGAATTAAATAGGCAAGCTTTTAGCATCTATAGAATCCCTCCGTTTTAATCCTCGAAACCGAGCCTCTCTAGGTAATCCGTGATTATTTGACGAAGCCAGCATTGACTGCTGGTACGCGCGCATGTGCACGCTTGGATGAATAAATTATAGTTTATTGTGCTTCCTGATATACGTGATTTATGCGATTGCGCATCCTGATTAAATTTTAGAGCTACTGAATTTGTTTACAATTTTTTGATTTATGATCTGTTCGAATGAGTGTTTCGAGGTAAAAATACGAATGCGCATATTGGAATGATATACGCTACGAATAGAAAGTTTAGAAATAATAGAAATTTCAAAGTAGGTTCTTGAACAGTCATAGCTACTTGAATTTACTTGAATTTCGTTTGATATAATTCACAATAGCTACGTTACAGTTTTCCTGCTTAAGGAAATAGCGTTTCCATTGTCGTATAACTCATTTTTTAATTGGTGATAAATCATCATTAAATTCACAATTAATTATCAATATCGTATAAATTACCGTGTTATTGAATTAATCCTATTGCGCTTACGATGATTCTAACAAACGTCTTGTAATGTGAAATTTTGATTTCAAAAGCAAGCGATTGGCAACGCTATTTGGAATGTCATTCCTAATAAATAGTATTCGAGTTTCCCTACTTTGCAATAATTACATGTACTACATCTCCCACGATAGTCTTTTTTATATGACATGTTAATGGTCGTAACATAAAGAAACGTTTTCAGAATCTATCGGCAAAAATCAATGAACAAATGAATCTGTTTTAACACAATAGCTATAGAACATCTGCTGATTGTTAAAGAAAATACGATAAAACGATAAATATTCATAAATTGCAGTAATTTCCTTGCATTTGCCATTTTATTATGACTCTTGTTACGCAATTTGCCTGAAACATAATGCAAATATAATGCTGATTTGCAAAGTATACACGCATTATCAGAAGAGAATTTACAAATCTATTGACAAACACTTATATTCACGTTTTCGCTAGCTATACTGAAGTTGTATTTGTATTGTACAGGGTAGTCCACGCAACTTATAACGAGTTTTTCCTCTTTTCTCAACAGTGTTAGGAAAATACGATGAAAAGGACCAAAAAGGGTGCAACAAAGTATATATACATTTAACAGTTGCATTATTTGTTTCTGATGGGAAATATAAAAAAGTAATAAGATAATATCACGATATATTTGAACTAATATCCCAAATAATATAATTTGAAGACTTCTTTATACACTTACAACTTTGAACTCCACTGACAGAAAATAGCAGAGCACCCATTTTCACATTTGTACAGCAAATGCAAAAATTTCCCAAGAATTTCTCACAAAACATCGCACCAAAAATTACACCCATATCTCACACTGCACTTGCCACGGTGAAACATTGATAAACGAACATCTGTACGCTTCAACGTCACGCATACCAAGGCATATACACGAATCAACTCTCAATAAGATATTCAACCACAATGGGCTACGAGGAACCAAAGGAATTTCGTGGCGAAGCGTGAGCGCGCCGCCAGCGGCGTTTCCCCTGCGTCAAAAGTGTCAAGAAAAATAGAATCATCCAAAAATAACCCTTCGAAACGATATTTTGAACGAAAGATGAAATACGTGGCTACATCGACCAAGTATAATAGCAGAAACCAGCCTCTCTGTTCTTTCTTTCTCTCTCGATCCTCGTATTTTATCCGATATTTTTGAAATACCGTTCGCGACGACCGTACGGTGACCGGATGTCGTAATGACGTACCGACAAAAGCGCGCTCCCTTTCTCTCCCGTTCCTTTCTTCTTCGTCCACGTTTCTTTCTCGATCCTCAATTTTCTCGATGCCGCCGCGCATCGAGAGAGTTCGTCGCTCGCGCTTTATTTACGACTGCATTCCGCGCGCGGATTCCGTTACGGGATCCCCTGATTAGCGATGGGATCAAGTGTATCGCAAGTATCTTCGAATTTTAGTAGGTTATTTGAAACATTTCGCGAGTGCTTCGAAAAGAAATACGTAAATAAACAAGTAGTACTTGTAAATAGATTCAAACGTCTGATTAAATAAAATTCCTAATTGTATTTCTAATAATTCAAGTAGAATTTTAATTAGAATTGTTGCATCATTCAAATATTACATATGGCGATATAACTTGCAAATTTCCATCGGCTCTCAAATTCATTGTTCCTAAAGAAGTTGATTTTCAAAGGTTAACTTCGTATCAAACTTACGATATTACAATGACTGCGGTAAAATCGAAATCACCCTATCATTCCTCAAAAAGCCATAAAACAGAGAGCAAAGTGTTAAACAGAGGATTACGCACCTGTTCCCCTTTCCCGATGCGAACGCGCCGTAATATTCAAAGAGATCGGCGAATCGAAAAGAATTACGAGCGGCGGGCGCGGTAAAAAATAACCAAAGGCTTTTGTCACAATTTTCACGGCGTCGTCGGATCCCCGACGCCAATTCCTCGCCATTTGCTCCGAATTTAACTCCTCGTCTCTTCAACCTACTCTTTCGTTCATTGCTTGGCGTGATTCCTTCTAAAGAAATCGATGGAACGCGGCTCGGGCAACGGGAACCAGTAACCGGTCGCGGAACATCGTTCGATTGTTTGCGCAAAGATAAGATTAAGGGTACGAACTTTTCCCACCGTCGAAAATCGCTAAAACGTTCCACGTTCTCGCGGCGCGTTTTATCGCTAACGATACGCGGTTTATTGACAGGCGAGCGCGAAGGCGAGGATCGCAGCTTATCCGCGCGTTATTTGCTCGTGCTGTCCCGTTGGTAGCGTAACGTGTCAATATCTTTACGAATACAACGACGTTCGATTCGAAACGATAGCCCCGCGCAAACTGTTCCTTCGCTTTGCGTTACATCACCATTCCTCCACTTCCGGTAGGTGGGGCAGCGTACGATCGAATTGAAAGGATAAACAGTGTAGCTTCTTGTTTCTCTTCGGTAACACATCGTACAATATTCTTCGAAGCAAACAAAGTAGAGGCGCTAATAGAGTCACGAGTTTGACGATAGTTTTTCTCGGTTTTTGGGAATCGTCGATTACGTGTGTCAGAGATGCGTTCGCGGATTTCTTCATGGCCACGCTATTTGCTTTTAGATAATACTCGTTCTTTACGTTTCGATCGTGGAAAGGGACGTGCGATTTCAATGGGACTCCTCTTTGGAAATAGTGATGTAATGTTTAGATTCTTCTTTTTTTTTTTTTTTTGATCCCGATCGTTCGATATCGATTGTGGAGGGAAATACCGAGGCGCGATGAGTTATGTGTGCGTGTGATTGGATCTTGAAATTTGAAGGTGGTTGTGTAATTATCTCGCAGATGTTTGCTTTCATTTTGCGGACACATAATCCACCGGTAAAGTTCGCGGAGATTAGGAGCTCGGGTAAATATTGGGAACTTGTCATGGAATCGAAGGACGTTCGGTCAAATTGTAATGTCGAGTCTTTTTGTGGTAAAAGTTTAATACAGTTTGTACACACGAGTTTTCTTCAAACAGTTATAGATGTCTGAAAGATTCCAATGCCTCTTTAATAATTGTAATTCTTTAATTAATCGTGCAATGAAATCGTGTCTTAAGAGTGATCTAAATTAATTATGTAATACAATTGAAAACAACACAAATGCAATAAAGCGTAACAAGAGACAACAAACATCAAACAAGCTCGGAAAAGAGAACAAGAAAGATGAAGTCAATGAAACACGAATAACATCACTACGTATTAAAATAAAGGAAGCATAAATAAATTGCAAAAATCAAAGAAACGTACCAAGAATCGAGCATCGAGAAATTCCATTAAAGTAGAAGAACACAGTTTAACATTGAACGAGGGAACAAAATCACATTATTCGCAGCCACGCTTCAGACAGACACGAGTCACCGGTTCGGAGAACGCGTAAATCGTGGCCGTAGCTGAGATAATTCTCCCCTAACGGGCGAATCTTGCGGGCTTCGCGAACAGGCGTAATTCGATTCCCTTTACGCAATTTTGTCGAATCGTGGTTTCGCATTCGCGAAGCTCGCGACGCAACGGGTGTTCCGCGCGAGAGAGCGATCGGTCCACTAACCAAGACTCGACGCAGACAAACAAGACAACACTGTTGCGATTTCACAGCGTAGACGCTGGGCGATTCAGCAAATCTATATTTTCTACGACAATACGCGTTTTATCATTAGCAATATGAATCATGACGATGTCGCATCGCGTCTAGAACTGATTATCTACTAAACGCGTTAGCAGACGATAATAAACATTTGTTGAGTTTTTGCGCTACGCATATGTAGTTGGAGAAAGCGAAAGTGATCACAGACATTCGTCGTTGATTCAACTAATAAAAAAATTGATGGAGCGTGTACGAAATCAATGAACAACAAATTTTCTTTGGTATATCAACATTACTCTAAACGTTCCCAAACGCCCACGATCCTTCGCAATTTTTTCTATTCGTTTACACATCGCGTCTCCACCGAAGGAAATTTATATTAGCGAACATTCGCGAATATTTCGCACGGCTAATAAATGGAGCTCAGGCGTAAGATCGATTTTAGATCGACGAAAATCCACTCGATTCGAGCCAGGCTCGAAATCTTTCTGGAATCAGAGACCGAGATCGGCTAACTTCGTACGATCTCGAAGCGCTTGTAAATTGATCGCGGCTCGCGTCTCGACTGAAAGCGATCTGCTCGTTAAGTACCGCAGCAGCCTCCTCGGAGAGACGAGGCTGGAAAGCAATCCGGCGTGGATCGAGATCGAGATCGAGAAAATAACGATAAAACGTGACGCGGTCGCAATTAATGGCGGAAAAGGTATCCGAGAGCTACGGCCGCGATCCAGAGCCCTCTTCGCCGCGATCGACGACGTCTCCACTGAACGTTTGCGACACGATGCAACACGCTCAGACATCGATTCGAGCGATCGAACGGACTACGTACCCGATGAGATCCATACGGACGATGCGTTCGCCGATCGGCGAAAGGTGCGCAGCAAGCGTTCTCTTTAACTTCTATGCGTCTTCTTTGGTGCACACATAGAATACGCAAACACGAATGCACTCGTACACGCGTATGGTATGTATCGTCACGTGAATGCGTGTTTCTTGTTTATAAAGTACACGTAAAACACAAGATCTTGAAACGGATAAAGACTGCGTTCATTAATACGTATATTGTTGCAATTGTAACTACGATGATAACAGAAAGATAGCGACTGATTTTTCGCCGTAATCGACGAATCAGGTCCACTTTTCGCGGTGTCACCCCGTATATCGCATGGGAAAATAAATCTTGTGGACACTCACCGGGAGGGAGACTGGACACTGGACGCTGTCACCGGACACGGGTTGCAGCGACTGCAACAGATCGCGTGCGTGAAAGAGAGGACGGCTATCAATGGCTGCATTATACAATACCAGTGAACTGGTGTACACGGAATATGGTGTGCGTGCGCGTACGTGTGAGAGCGCAATACGCTGCGCGCGTACGCGACGACGCGCGAGTATGTAAACGTAGACGCGCGAACCGGGTCCACCGAACCAACCGAACCAACCACCGAACGAAACAAACGAAAGGAGCGAAGCAAGTACTGTCAGGTATTCCCGCGAAGAGGATCTGTCTCGTGCGTTGAAGCCGTGTACGCCGTACTGTCCCATACGCTTGGGAGTATAGCGAGCGCGCCAACGAAAACGTCGAGACGACGAAACGAGACGAGAGGTGCATGCCTGTGCTCCACCCTGTTTCTCGGGTTTACTTTTCGACGAGCATTTTGCCGATTAGATATCGACTCTTTTGCAAACACACCGCGCTGCACTGTGGGATTATTCTAAAAGTAGGATTTCCTATAAGCGTTAAACGTACATACATACGCATCTACATATATAGACACTTTCAGTTGGACACAGTGTTACACACAGAAATGACATATCGGTACAAGATGTTTGTATAGTAGAACTTCATTTATAAGAATTTTTTGAGGGATTTTATAATAGTTTCCATAATTAGCGGAGTTCGTATAATAGGAGAATATAATAGAATTCATTCACATAATGGAAGCTCGCGTTCAGATAAGTAGTTTCAAACGGTAGCAGTTAAACGCTAAGTAATACTTCGTTCCGGTAAATGAAATTCATACAAACGAAATTGTACCGTGCCACGGTGTATCAAAGAAGCACATTTCTAAACGATCTTCGACTGTCACGTTCGCATGAATACGTATTCTACGTTTATAGAAAATCTCACTCGAACGTCTCCTTGTTCCTTGTCGTCATCTTCGGCGGTCTCCTTTCATTCTTCGTCTTATCTCTTTTTAACCGACTTTACAGTGATCTTTGTCGCTCAGGTTGCTCGTGGTACTCGCGAGAGAATTCTTTCTGTATCTATCCCGCTCTCTTTCATTTCCACCTGATTCCACTGGTCGCTCTCCGTCTACGTTTTTACCTTTCCTTCTGTCCCCTTGTCTCGATCCCTGTCCACTCCCCCCTCCCAGCGTCGTTCCACCGCTCGACCGGACTGACCTGTTCACGTGTGCACCATAGCCGCAATAACTATATCCAGCCGCGCTTTTTTGTCAGCCCGTTCTTACGTACGCTCGGAAATGAATTGAGTTATTGTAAAATCGTGTCCGGCCGACTGTAATTGTCCGCGCGTGCCCCGCCATGTTCGTACGCGGCCGCATGCGACCTCGTCCATTTTTCACAGCGGTTCACCTTTTGCCGGTGTAGACATAGAGCGAGCATATCAAGTGGAAAAATCTCCACACAGTTCGCCATCCGAACCTCGATATCTCCGCTTAAAATGGATTTGTAATATGAATCGTTACGAATAGGAACGAGCTAGATCAAACGCGCGATGCCGTTTCACGTTGTCGCGGAAACGCGACCTCGACTCGAGAAATGGTACAAGCATAAGATAAAAATGGGAAATAAAAATGTGTAAAATCTCGATTTGTCAGAAGAGGCGGAGCTATCCGCTCGAATATTTAATTATCGATTTTGTAAAAGAACGAATGATTTAGCGGAGGATTCTTTGGTGGATAGTTCCGATCGAAGGGATTTTTTCCACTCCAAGTTCCAAAGAATCCTGATTCATTCGGTTTATCGCGATACGACGGCATTTACACGGATCGAGGGACGCGTTCGCGCCTTTTCAAGGTGAATAGAGAGCTCGGCGCCCCGACGCAGGCCCATCCTGAATGAACAAGCGCAATAAGCAGGTGCTGGTGCTCGACTCACCGGCTTCGAATCTCCTTCCAGCTGATCGGCTTTATGGCCGTGACGACCCCATCCACCGTCGAACAATTACGGCGAACATCAGGAAGCACACCGTTCTGCGGGCAGAAGAAAATCGTTTTATTAGTAGTCCGTGATAGACGGTTTAACGTTATGGTTGGACGGAACGATTCGTGAATTTGTAAAGAAAAATCTAGGTGTGTACCTACACAACGTGTTTCTATATGAATATGAAAAGAAAATTTGTCACATTATTACGAAAAGAAATATAATTCACGCATTAAACAGTGTCTAAACACAGAAATAATTTAGTAAATTTCAAACTTTTATTTCAGTTTGCTTTGTCATTAAATTCATTCTCTCATATTTCTAATCATTTTACGAATATAGTTTGTTTCAGTGAGTCACCGTGTATAATATCAAGTAATAGATACGCAGGTTTATCGCTCGAAACTGATTGTTATAAATGTTGCAAAATTAAGATGTTTTGCGTAGACTGTAGACTATATATACATCTTGCTATGATATCTTGAAAGCTGATAAGGGTTATCAAAGCGAGTACATATTTTGCCGTGGATCAGGCATGTTTAAGTAGAAACGGGATTTAGCTTGGCGTAAATCGTAGTACGCTCATTCATAGTTGTTTTTAATCAAGTATCGTTACGTAAAGAAGTATTAACGCCGTATTAGCATAGATATTTTTATAAGTAGATTAAGATCATAACCATCCCTTTCACTTTCATAAATAAGTATTTAGAAAAAAATTTGTCGTCTTTCTTACTTCGTACGATACGACGAAAATTGTAAGGAAACATCCATCAAATTTCTATAGCGTATCAACGTCACTAACAACTTTTATTACATTAAACGTATCTCACACTTAACAGCTCTAAAAAGTTCGAATCCGAAAGAATCCACTCCCTACAAACTTACTTGGTAAAAAACGAAAGAAACAAACCTCGCCAAACGTTTCACAAATTAAGGGTTCCAAGCCTCGCCATCGTCTCCAATAAAAAGAAAAAGAAAAAAAAAAACCGTTACTAACGTGTTCCCGTAGGACTCCATTATCCAACCTTCCGATAATTGATAACGCAGCGACACAGCGACGAACGCGTAGGATTTGCATGGAGGTCGGTGGAGTCTTGGCCCGCGGTCGCGACCGACAGATACGAAGGATCCTGTACGAAGACAAAGGACGATGATTCAGAGGTAGTAGGAGAGAAGTACCTGGTAGATGACACGAGATTCCACCGAAGGTGGGCACTACGTCACTGTCTTTTTCTTCTGCTCGTCCTGTGCTGGTTTGGAGCGCGCGCGCGACCGACTATCGGACGCCGCGAGGTGGTTTTCGACTCGAAATCTCGGCATTCCTCCCGCCGCGAGGAATCCAACGATGTTAAATGAACCGTCCCGAGGAAATATAATGTCTGCTAAACATTCTTCTCCGTTTCCGTAATTTACGGCCGACCGAAATCTCCCGAATCGCTCGACGAGACTGATCGCCCCGACGAAAGTGCCCGCTGACGAGAATGGGAACTCGATGCCCCGACAGCAGGTGCTTCTCTCTAACTTGTGTCACACTGCCGGGGGATTTCTTCTTTTCTTCCCTCTTTTGTTAAGAAACGAACTAGGCGGGATGAAACGGATGGTAATGGGTGAATGCTGATTCTTTGTCGAGATGCGGACGAAGTTGTTTTTTGGGGAGAGACTTTTTGAAAAAACAACCGAAGGAGATGCAGAAAGTATTTGTATACGCTGTTCATTTCTTTTGGTATTTAGATACACTGGTTAGAAAGAGAGAGAGAGAGAGAGAGAGACAGAGGCAAGGCTACTTCTGATAGTGTAAATATATCCTACTTCGAATCTGACTACCCGCAATCGCTATCAGAAAAAGAAATTTAATTGTATTTAATTGTATTTAATTATATGTTAACAAAATATTTGATTCAATGATATGGATATAAGAGCAGTAGTAGTTTTAGTTAAGTCTAGCAGGTAATAGGACAAGAGAGATATCGAATACAGAATGCTGATAGATTTCATTAATTTCTATGAGTAAAATTTAATTGAAACAATCGGCCAAGAAATTCGTTCATCGCTGAAACGCTTCATATCTTGCAAGATTCACTGTACATCGAATTTCACGGAAACTTTCCAATGAAATACGAGGCGCATTAACCATGTCCCGGCTACGACGTTCCTAACTGAACGTTCCCATGTTCCGTGCGGCCACTACGACGATCTGGCAGTGGTGATTCGCTCTATTAAAAGAGCGACCGATCAATTAGCAGTCGAGGCGACCGGGGTACCTGTGGCACGTGGGCGTTCCTGGCTAGCAGGGAGCCGTAAAGTCGTTAAGTAGCCACTTCGGACTTGGAAATAAGGAGATGATGGATCATTAGCCTTGGGGATCCTTCTGTAACTTCTGCTAGTCAGCGAGCACAGCATACCTGCGATTTGTAGAAAAACAAACAGCCCGAGTGGCGGAGCATTGGTCTCGCGTTAAAAGGCCTGCTTTACTATCGAAAATGCTTGTACGTTTTGCACGATGCATAGTTTGTAACGTATAATCGTCTATTAAATTTGAGTCTGTTCCGTCAAATAAATTCCAGTGTTCATATCTTTTAAGCTACAACGCTCTATACCTTAGGATACAAATATGAATGATATGCATATGTATGTAGTCGATTTATACTTGTTATTTAAGATACCTGTCAGTTTAATTTAAATCTGACGTTGTTCGTATTAAATACTGCTACAAATTACGTATATTTATTAACACACTACGTTTCCCTTCCTTATGTTTAACTCTAACTCGCCAGTACTTCAGCTCACGATTAAGACATCCGATTAAAGCGCGTCGATGCAACACAACCTGCAACAGGAACATCGCTTCGGACCGCGGACAATTCTCGTTGCATCTTCGGAATGCAGTCAGTACAACTACGTTAATAGGGCACTCGATATATCGATATGATCATAGAAGCGCGACACCTGGCGGCAGTAAGAGGCGGTCATAAAGGCGCTAAATGGCCACTTTCGACCAGCGAAGAAAGTGATGTTGGAACATTAGCTCCGTTCCAGGTATCAGAGAAAGGGGGATAGGGTTCGCGAGCGAGCTGTATACCGCGACCGAACAGAAAAATACGTAAACTCGGCTTGTATTACGCGCAAATCGTCGGACATGGGAGTCGGTGGCGCTGGGTCGCCGACAGAAGCTTACGGCGGTAATGGTAGTTGGAGGCACGATTGCGAATGCACCGACGATAATGCACCGCCTTCTCGTTTCTTCTTCTCCCCGTATTGCTCGAGAACCGTACGGCGAATCTTATTTCCTGATAAATGTAACGTTCGCGCCATTACCAACAGGAAGAATCATATTTTCTGAGCATATTTCACGGAGGCCGCGGCTTTTTTTGGTGCACAGCAATCGCGCGTTTATTGGCCGTCCAGCGCGGTGCAACAAGAAGGAAGTTGTAATTCCCGGATAACGCCTAGCGTAATGGCGCATCAAAATCAGACGGCTACTTTTTTCTTTCTCTTCTTTTCATCATCCACACCATGCGAAAGGAGCGTTCTTCGCCATTTAGGTCTTCCAGAAACACCGGGTCGCCTCGAGTTTTCGCTATTGCATTAATATGCTAATAACGCGTGGGTGTTCTTAAGAAATAAGGAAGCGTGCGACCAGCAACCTACCCAGCCATTTTTGGATCTGGTCAAACGTAATAGACCAGTGTTTCGCTGTTTCTTGTTTCTTCTCGATGGAGTCGCAGGAAATTTCTAGCCTCGTGTCTCGCGAACATTTTTCCTCCTCCCTTGTTTTCTCTTTGCTTTTCGTCAGCAACAAACGTTATCAGTCGAAACGGTCGTTACCGGTGTCCAGATGGCCGGGATAACGCAACCGCGAACGCTTAGACAAAGCGCCATTATTTACGGGCAAACAGATTGGCTCGCTAACCCAGGAATTTAGGTGTGCTCCGATTTCTAGACCGCGCGAAGAACACACGCAGCAATTTATAGCATCATTGTTACTCCTATTGTAGTTCCTGAGCGTGGGCGAAACGCGCCGGTGACATTACACTTCGCGAAATCTTGCTATGAACAGTACCTTGCTGTGAACAGTACCTTCTAGTGGAACCATATGCATCACAGGTTGATGTCCCAGAAACAGCCTTGTTTCCAGTCTGAAACATTCGCCGAAGTCTTGTAACAAAGCTCCTCTAGTTGGCCTATCGTTCAGAATTTCATTGGATAAATTAAGAATGTTCGAGAGAGTCGATACGAAATATATGGATCGTATAGAATCGGATGTATCGTTTGTTTGAAAGAAATAGAAATGTGTCGACGTGAAAGGATATTGTGTAGCTGTATATTAGAGAATAAATTTCAATCTAAAAGCAGGATGTTGGAAACACAATAAGTTCCTTGGCGCTCCTAGATAACACGGTAATAAAATTGTTGCGACTCTTGTACACAATGCAGATGTTTCATAGTGGAATCAGGGACGTGCATTCCCATTACTTGTACTACTTTTTCACAGAACCCTTCCATTTGTTTTCACCATAAACCTATCATAAAATCAAATCGTCCTCGTCAATATCAAGAACCTCTTACTTCCAATAAGGTTCCACGAAACAAAAGCTCCGAATCCTCTTCACAAACTCGATCAAACAACCGAGTCTCGAAAACGACCGTCCGAACGAACGACCACGAGAGGAGCGACCCATGCAGTTGGTCCGCGGAACGAGCGGCATGCTGAGTGGCGCGACGGCGGTAGCGGCGGCAGCAGACGAACAGCTGATTAAAGAATGTATTTGCTCGGGCTGAGAAAAGGAGTAGCGGTTCGAAGATTCAGGAACAATCGGTCGAGAGGAAGCGAATCGGGACCGAAGCGAGGCAGGCGATCGGTCAGGTAGGAGTCCGGTAGGCGAGCTGTTTGCCGGTTGGAAGGCGAGTCCGAGCCGCTGGAAGGATGCTGGAGAGGCCGAGTGGTGGCGGCACGGCCGGTGTGGTCAGGTGGTTCGCAAGGACGCGGCAGGCCGTTCACCCGTTCACCCGTTGCACTCCCCTCCCCCTCCTACCACTGATCCTGCTTCCCTCTGTCCTCTCTTTTTCTCGTCGGATCTCTCTTCCTCGCGTCCGAATCACGCGGCCCTCTTACCTCTTCCAGGCGACTTCGTTCGTCTCTCACAAGCTCTTGTGACTCTCTTCTGCTGGCTCTCCCTGGCTACCCCTTCCCTCTCCTTCACCTGTTTCTTCCACGCTTTCTCTCTCCTTCCGTTCTTCGTGTAGTGTTTCTTTCTTTGTTCATCCACATCCACAGTGTTTCATTGGGCGGCTGTCTCCCTGTCTTCTAGATCCGAGCACGGCACCAGCACCGACTTAACTAAGTAAGTTACACCGGTATTTGTACTTACTTTGCCTCGAATCGACGCGCTGCACTCGTGCTCGTGTTAACACGATAATTGGCCTGTTACGTCGCGCGGAAAAAGCGCGCTCGCATCTTTTTTCTGTCGATAACGCCTATGTCTCTCGGTCGTGGGACCGTAGAGTTTGGATAGTCTCTTCTTAGTTGAGATACTTGCGATTTGCAAGCGTGTTTACAGGTTCTACCATGGAAAAAGGGAAGAGAATTGGAGCTGTGGGAATCAAGCGATCGATGGTCATTGAGATTTGAAAGCAAACAAATATCGTTCCACAGTATTAAATATAAGTATTATATAAATAAATCTCATGAATAAATCCGAATAAAATAACAATCCCGTTGGAAGTATCACTAACTCCGTGACACCACAGACCAAATACGATGCAAATGATCGAGGCACCTTCCCATTTCCACATCTAAATCCATCCCTACCCTACAAACAGCGAGTGATACAACTAACATGCTACGAAAGTAGATCAAAATCAAAGGGGGACACCGAAGAACCTTCCCCCATCAAGGAATCATGAACTGTTCGGTGTGATGAAACATTTCCTCTAGTCAGTGATTGCTTTACGTGTCGCTAATAAATACTCTCTGTTTATGTGTCTCCTGACTGAATTCAGATATTTGCTATCAGAACTGGTTTCACATGGCAATTTCAGTCGGATCGTAAACGTCAGAAACGTTAACCGAAATACACATCAATCGTGGAATAGGTGAACGATAACGACCTGCGAGACTTTTCGCACGATCTACGACTATTCGTTTGCATTAACGCTTCCTCGGCCTTCCCGCTGGCCTCTCAGCAATATATCGCGACTGGACGATCACCGTAATTCGCAGGCAATCCTTGCACGGGTCATATTTCAGGCCTCGGCAAAAGGCCGCGCGCGATGCATTTTTTTCAGCGTTACGGTCCCTGATGAATATTATCCAAGCTACGGTACTCGTCCGATTAACCGTTTCTACGGTGGGGATTAGTGCCCATGATTCGGATGATTAGTTTATTGTCAATGATTGTGTACGTTGGAACTATCGAACGATCGATCGGTATTATTAGCGTCGGTGTTATTATTATATGTACCGTTAGGTATCGAATGTTGCTTTAGAGAGTTCACGTGTGAAACTGAGAAAGTGCTTTATTTAATAAAAATTATGAAATACAAAGTATATATTTTATAATGAGAGAATCAAAGTATATCGCATGAATCGACGATAGAAGAGAATGATGTTAAATATGAAACGGTTAATATTTCGAAAGATCTTAGAAAAGGCCGTTTTAGAAAACTTGTATTCTCATGATTGATAATTCGAGAATTAAAATACTTGTACCTTTATTATAGCGTCTCATTGATTGGTGGTTTCTTTCGGGTACATTTAGATGTATGGTACTTTTTATTCAGCATTATTCATCGAATCGTGTAGAAAATTTTTCTTCGTGGGTTATGAAAGAGTTTGTACGTAAATAGAAAGGAATTCCAGTCAGCGATAGAAACAGACAGACATTTCGACATAACACTTGGAAAATCCGTGTAAGATTCATGTTCACCGCCAACAAAAAAAAACGATCTTCATATGTTTCTCGTAACCACGGCAAAAGTTAGTTCTATACTACATCTATGTTGTATTCACTGCCTTTTTGTTATCAAATGCCACTATTTGTTAATAACATATGATGTATACAAATCCTATAATAAACCCATTATCGAGTAAAAGTAATGAGCGTCCCTTGTAAAAGGTAATGACAGTCCTTGAATTTATCAATACACCACCTTTTCAGAAATATTTCCCACCATTATTAATTTTTTCAGATCTCCAATGCGAACATCCTTTTCATTAATAGGTCTTTATGGTATTGAGCTATAGAACTTTTACATGCTACCGACCAATGATTCAAAGAAAAGTAAAGTACTCAAAAAACCATCCTCTCGTATGTACGTTCACAAATGGTTTGCAAATCGCAAATACATAGTACCATTTAAAGAAATAAAATAATTAACCTTATGATCTTGAAGACACCTCCCACTTCAGAAAGATGTACGTTCAGCATTTTCCACATTAACGAATAGTTCAAGAGATAGTTACGTAGGTAGATTATTGTGGATCATCGGTAATACTTGCACAAAAGTTAAATGCACGTAAATGGAGAGGCAAACTCATCTTCGTCATTGTCAAGAACCACACCGGCGTTTCATCTTTTCAAATACAAAGCAGCAAATGCAAACATCAAGTAGCTATCGTTGGATCCCGTCGTTCGGTGTCACGAAATCCAGCTTTCCAATTAGAAAGCGTTTTTCGTGGCGTTTCACGCGGGCATACACGGGTTCGTTGTGAACGAGCTAAGCCGGATACCGATCAAATTCCACGGTACAGTGAAATTCATCGTCGCTGAATGACGTCACGAGTGAAGTAACAGGAGGCCGGTTGTCCGCGTGAACGAACCCTCGTCTCCAAGCGGTGGCACCCGTCCACGAGAGGTGGAAAGAATCAGAGAAGGGGGACAGCCCTCCCGCGGGGAACTAATAACCGGGTTTCACGAGGCGTGTCCGGGTGCACGCGCGTCCGCGCGAAGAAAGCCGCGCGGGCCGGATTCCACGCGCCGAAAACGACGCTGTCCTCCGCACTACGCTGTTCAACTTTTGCAGGGCGCACGTCGAGGCAGGTAGCCGATAAACAGACGGCTGTTCCAACCGACTGTTATTAGCTTCTTTTCTCGGGGTAATGCGTGCCCTGTCAGTGGCAGTGAATAAGGAGAGCAGAACGAACGCGATCTCTTTGTCAGCTGGCAACAATAACCACGTTGACTTTTCTCTTCCCTGTCCTTCGTTTCTTCGCCGTTCACCCTTAATAGCCAAGCCAAACCTTCGTAATGTCTCATCCTTGTCCTTCGACCGAGTTATTCCACGATTCTCGGTTCGTGACAAGGATAGACGACGTCGTGGCGCAAAGGGGTGGCCCAGGCGACGCTCCAAGTCGATTGAACAGAAATTGAATGATTGGGAGCGCGCGCCTCGAGGGCGCTTGATTGTTCATTCAAACAACAATCGTAATTGCGTTACAGGTCGGCCTGAGAGGGGAAAGGAGTAAGTGGAAGGGACTGGAACGAATGACTGGCATCGTGGGCGATGGGAACTGGCAGAGTCGAGTCGCGGCTTCCGTGCACGTTGGGGGTTGCTCGGACGAGTGGTCTACGCCAAGCACTCGGCCGCTCCTCGATGCCACTACTCGAGCGGTGCTACGCTAACGTTATTAGTGCCACGAGCGTCCTCGATCGAGCACGCTCTCGCCTTTCGAGCGAGCCGTGCTTATCGCGTGCCGCTATTTCCCGGGCCGAATATGTTCGTATCGAGGCTTTGTTCGCGACTCCAAGAATAGGTCCAACAGAGTCGATTGATTTCTCACAGTACGACTCCGCTACTGGCTCTTGCTAGGGAGTCTGTTGTTTTTGCTTGTTGCTTGGATGAGAGGTGATTTTCGCGTTGATAGCAGAGTTTTTGTCGTACATTTGTATGGTTTCTGCATTGTGTTGAATTATGTACTCGAAATGTTCGTCGTGAAATTTAGAAGAATTTCCTGATCTCTTCATAGCAGGAAGTTAACCATTGAAATATATGTGTATAATAATCCGTTATCTTCTGAGTTGGAATTAAAGACATTAGCATTCTATCAAGTAACGTTTACTGGAATGACCTTAGGCGATTATCCGGTAACTTCGTGATTCGTGTTTTGAAAATCTTTTTATTCTTTGTAAATCCCTGTAGGCTGTTCAATTTGTCACCATTAAAACTCTTTTGCGAAGATTGAGTTAAATTATAGCTCGTCGATGTTGTATCCTGTGAATAGGTATAATTTAAACTATCACAAAAAGAAGATTGGATAAAACAAAGTTTCCAAATAGAGCTATCTATCGTTCGATCTTCCACTTAGTGGACGACTACCGTGACCAGTTAATCGAGTCACAGAATCGACTCTTCCTGCATGAATCAAACATTTGTCACCATTTCCTCTTAAAATACCGTGTATCAAAAAAGAAATCGACGTTCGCTGATACATAATCAATTCGAGGAACCAGGACCATCTACGAGTTGTACTCAAATATTTATCGGTAAAGTGGTAAAGTCTCGCGTAAAACAAAGATTCACACGTCGAATCGGCAGTGTCGAAAATCCCGTGACGTCCCCCGCGAATTAGCTATCACGAGGTCGTTTGCTAGAACACTTGTGACGCCGTAAATAGGTATGCTCAATTTGCAAGTTGCGGCTCCGTGTCTCGGCAAAACCGCGAGAGATCGTCGTGCTCGTCACACATACACACACAGAGCCCGGCATAAAAAAGGTCTTCTCCTCTGTTCGTTTCCATTTCTTGCAAGAGGGGAATAGAGGTGGCCAGTCACCGAGGAGCAAACTAACAATTTGCTTAGTTAATATTTGCTCAGCTATATGTTTTTTCGAGTCGCTTCCTAAATCGAGGTTGACGCATTGTTACCGTCTTCGTTGTGATTAACATAATAATGCAAACACAATGACACGGCGAACTCGACGAGGCCGGGCTCTATTTGAGCAGGTGAAAATTCTCTCGTTCTAGTGTACTACGACGGATTGCGTAGGTGAGGACGCGAGCGAGTTACGCGCGCGAGTGTGTCATCGCGGGAACGCGTGACAATTGTTTTCTGATTCAATTAGATAGGATTCGCGAATTTTCGGTGCCTTTCAGGCGTAGTCCAACCCGCATCCCCGCACTCTTTCTTTCCACTTCGCGACCGCTATTTTTATAGGTTAAAGAACGTTTGCCTAACTCGTTGCGCCGATTCTTTTATGAAGAATATACATACGTAAAGAGGACATTGTCAGAGATGGAGCTTGAGATTTTTGTCTCTTGCGTAATGTTACAGGTGCGTAAAGATATATTTTTCGAACCCAAGGGCAATTCTGATATACGAAAAATAGATACACGCGTGTGCGCTATTTGAATAATAATAATTTTTGTTAGTACATCAAACACTTTGTAGATCGATTACTACCTCCTTTTATTTCAAATCGTCGATAACAGCCTCACTTTCATCAGCGGCGTACTATTACCCCAGTAAGTCTTCAACCCCATTCGCGGCGCATAAATACATCAGCCGAGATACCGATGAAAGGGCTCGAACAGGGCGAGGAAGACAATCAGTCGCATCGAAGAGCCGCTTAAAGAACACTTTTTACCTCCCATTGAGCTCGTTCGTTTACGGAAGCGAACGTATACCGGAGATTTCTCATTTCCAGGTAATTAATTTACAATGAACCGGACGAAGGGGGAGCTAGCCCTTGTTCAGAGGGTTCCTTGTAGTCTTCGGATGCTTTCAACGAAACCAAACAACTAACCGGTCTTCGATTATAATTAACTCTCGTCGATAAGGCCAGAGAGATGTTCGATCCTTCCTCATCGATAGAGGGGTACGGCCATTATTACGTTCCAACGCTCTCGAAGTCTGCTCTGCCTGGAGTTTTAACCGTTAGGTGACCATTGTGATGTGAAGTAGCCTTGAAACCGGGATTGAGAGAGACGTCCAGCTATGCACGTCACATAAACTCGCCTGCGTCGTACTTCTTCGAAGTTTATGCCGGTGATCGACCACCTTCTTTGACTACTTACGCTGTTACGCAAAAGAGGCACGGGCAACCGAGGCGAGAAAGATGACACGTCAGAAAATATTTCGAATCATTCTCGTAATCAGAGGAAGAACGAATCGCCTCGTCGGCAGGAGAGCGGCCGCTCGATGAAAGTCACGTCTATTGTAAGAAGTGAACTTCTTTCGAATTGGGTAGTCAGGTCTTGTAAAAATTCCTCCGACTGTGCGGAATATGTGCAGAAGCGTAAACGCGTTGTTTTCGCATGAAATTACAAAACTCGTTTTAGAAAGGTAATAATAAATTTTATTTCAAGATACATTCGAAATTAATCAGCTCGTAAAATATCAAAGCCTGACACTTGAAAGTATCGATTTCTCGGTATCTAGTACTTAAAATTTCTATCTGCGTAATAAAAAATGATTCACCTACATTTATAGTATGAAGTCAAAGTATCACAGATATTACAAAACACCATTATGTTTATCCGCCGTAACTAATTACCCCAAATACCAGAAATCTCAAACTCCCTAAAATATCAAATTCTAAAGGACAACTCTCACAGAAACTCCACCAAGAAGCCCATAATCGTACTCGTCGTCGAACATCAAAGAAAAGAGACAAACTCCGTGCTAGAAGTCGATTAAGTCCCTGGACGAATCCGTTAGGGACGATCGTTTGTTCATCGATGGACGATCGGACGAAAGAGGAGACGCAATCACGGCGAGCACAAAAACAGACGTCGAACAGACGCCTATCCTGGGAATAGGATACTTGATCGTAAAAAATAATTGAAAGTAGACTGCGCGGAGAAGAGGCGACGGAGAAAAAGCAACACGGTCCGGATGCAGGCCGGAAAATGACAATCACTATATCGCGCGAAACCGTTTCCTCTGTCTGACGTCAAACCCGATCGAGAGCTTCGTGTTTCGTTGCAGACCTCGTGTAAGGGTGAATAGAAGGGGGTTGGTCGTGTTAAGGGGGAAACAGGATGGAAGCCTCCGGCGTGCTCGCCCTTCACCAATTTAGTAGCCGATCTTCTCCTCTCGACCGACACTCTGAAATTCCATCGACCTTCCAACGTGTATAAGTCGAGGGTGACTAGCTTCCCTCTCTCTCCACGGCCACCTCGATCCCTTCTTCCTGCACGAGACCGTGCCGTAACGTCGACTCGTTCGTCACTCCGTAATCGTTCTGTCGACTGGGGCTCGTTGACAGGTGTCCACCAAGGACACCTCGTTTAGCTCGAGAGAATCGATGATCGTCTTCGTCTGACGTAACCCGTACTATCGCGATGATTCGATGCTTTTCTCTTTCAGTACTTTCCTTTCTTCTTTTTCTAATTTCTTCCTTCTTTCCCTTTTTCTCCTTTTACTTTTTTTTTTTTTTTTTTTTTCTTTCTTTTCAGTGGGCGATGATCTGGTTCGATCGAACTCTATGCGTCTACTTGGACGTTCGAATACCAAACGCGTGGAAATGAGAACGATCCCTATTGATAATCAGTCTTGTGTATCATGACCAAACGAAGCACGGTTCTCACTTTTTGTTCCTTCTTGTTTCTTTCGTTGGTCGGTGATCCAGATCAATCAAGCACACGTTCGAATACCAAACGCGTGGAAGAGACTCCTGCCGATAATCAATCCTGTGTATCACGCGCGAACGTCGCGCGACCGATTCTCGTTAATCCTTACCTTGATACCATCAACAGGGTGGCCCGTAATCCCTCTTCTATCGGCAACAGAACAGACAACTCTAATTACTCGGTAATTTCTTTCTAGCCAGTGTAGGCTCGATCGTTCTACAGCTCCTCCACGAGCTTTCGTCTTCTTCGTTCTGTGAAACCAGGTCGCGTACTCGCGCGCGTATAACTTTTTACCACGAGACCGCGATCGTTTTCCACTCGCCTTAACGATCCGGTTTAATACTGTTATTAAGTATTTCATTAGGGCTCTGCTACAAAGTAATAAAGAAATTTATTCCTCGACGCGTAAGTACACCGAGGTTGCTCGTGTCCGCGCGTGGAGACGCCGGCTCGTAAAACTTGATGAGGGTTGCTCCGCCGCGGGGACCAACCAAGTGCACGCTTTTTGTTTGTTCCGCGTTCGTTTCACACTACCGAAGAGATCACAACTCTCGATGGGCTTCCCTTGGCCTTGCCAGCCACCGAGAAATTGCGAGAATACCTGTCGTTTTACGAAGTTTGTACCGACTTGATTTGATTCCAAAGTGGTTCCGTTCACACGCGTAAGGTCAGCGGTCAGACAAGACGAGACTGGGTTGGATCTGTCGATGATTAGTCTCTTCTCGATTTGGAGAAAATTATGGATTCTAAGGTAGATAGGAAATTAAAAAGAAACGCGATTTATGCTCGATCGAGCTAGCAATTAAGGTAATCGTTGGCGTAATGTATAATTTCACAGTTAAACGGTGCTGATTGCACAGGAAGGCATATCACGTAAAGGGAAATAGTACATCGCATTTTACAACTGCGAAGTTGGATAAAGTTTTTAGATTTTATATTTTCGGATCGAACTTGAATGGAAACAAGAGCAGGAAAAGTTCTTCCTGCGAGGATGTGCATGATTTACGTAGTCTGTCTTAATCTTAATTATGGTGCGCGGGAATCAGATATTATAAAATGATTTTATAATCATGACATGTGGCGTATACGAGAAATAAACGATGTTTGCTCATTGATATCTGCTATACCCATCACGTCTCTTAACTTGCCATTTTTAGAGGTAGCGAATTTTGACGACGAATTGTGTACAGAAAATTTTGTAAAAAAACACGATCCACGTAAAACCGTGAAGTATTATCGTCTCGATTTAAAAAATTGCTATCTTGCAAAAGAAAATTGTAAACTGATCGTATCGTACCCCGTTCTTCGATCGTGGATATCGAGAAAATTTTGTCAGATGTTTTAACATCTTGTTACCGAAAGCTGTAATCATCGAAGAACGCGAATTGAATTGTTGCGTGTGAACTGTTTACTTATCTTGCAATCGTAAACTACAAAAAACGAAGGATAATAAAAATTACATAAGCTATAATCTCGTGACCACTTCTCATTAAATATTCCCAGTCTCACTTGGTTCGAATTTATTCCAAGACAAATTACAGGGAGTATTAAAAAAGACCTTTCACGGCATTGCGATTTACTAATGGATTCATTAGTCGATGATTATCGCTGCTTGATTATAGCTTTCCAAGGCTCCGATGACTTTTAATAGATAACCGTACTATCGCGCGATGTCTCTAGAAAACGAACGAAAGTGGCATTAGGCGAGTCGTTAAAATCTACGAAAAATCATTTTCCATTCGAATTATCGTAATCATAAAATTAGATAATTCTTAAACTTCTATCATCTTTGTTTACGTTTTTTATTAAAAGAATCTCAAGTGTCCAAACTTTGTTCAAAGAGAGAAACGGCTTCGACGTCAAAGTGGCATTTTCTTCGCCCATATACGAACGATTCTTAAGGAAATCGAGCAAATTACGTTCCCTTTGCACGAACCACCCTTCAATATCCTCGACTTCCCCCAGAAAAGCATGGTAGAAAACACGGTTGAAGAAACAATCAGAGGCCGACAGCGAGCGAAGAAAGATGGAAATGTCAATTGTGAAACCGTTCTGACCAATATTCCAGCAGCGTTACACGGTCGCGCGGCTAGAAATGAAGATTAATTCAGCCAGCGTGTGGATTATTCCGCTTTCATTCCGGGCTCATTGTCCGCGCGGCGCGGCGCGGCGGAGTCGCGCGTCTGATATCTCTCGCCGTGGCCTCGGGATCGTTCTTTGAATCGCTTGATGCGATCTTCATTGTCCATTACTCCGCCACCGAGTCGGGAGAGACAATATCAAAGCCGTTATTTTCCGCATTCGCGTTCTCTCCCCTGTGGTGTGGCATGAGGCCGCGATAATGAGGCCAGTCTCTCAGAGACTCTGGCGAGTCTCTCGCGGCGAGGCCACCGCAACGGAAAACAGTTCGAAAGGTCCGAGGCTCCGCGCGTTCCTTATTAGTTATTAGTATACTCGCTCGGGCGAGGAGAAGCATCGTTGCCAGGGAGGAACAGGGGGCAACCGGCGAACGAAACGGTTTACAAACCGTAGGAGAGAGCAAGAATAGAGACGGAGCCTTGAATGGAGGCCTTTGAATTACTGCTGGCTGCTTGTTTTGTATAGACGCATAATGTATACGTATTCACGCAGACCTGGACACGGGTGTTCTGTGTACGGACGCGTGTAGGACGTTCGTATAGGGGGCGAGCGCGTCTCAGCGAGTAATATATAAGTATGGCGAGAGAGAGAGAAAGAGAGAGAGAGAGAGAGAGAGAGAGAGAGAGAGAGAGAGAGACGGACAGACAGCCGGGTTCGCTCGTATGGACTTATACACGCGAATCTGGCAAAGTCGCCTGTATACACGAGAAGAGAAAGAAGAGAGACAGAGAGAAAGGGAGAAGGCGCCAGAGTTATCCGGCCACCACCGTCAGAGCTCGACAAACCATCATCCACCACCAACCACCACCGGTGCTACCACCGACTTCTCCCTGTCCCCGAGCATCTCTCGGTCCTCCCAGCCTCTTCTCTTCTTCTTGCGCCCCCTACCCTCTGTTCGACCCTCTGAAAGGTCTCTCGCCGAGTCGCATGCCCTGTCATCTTCTGAAAAGAATAATATCTCTCTTTGAAACATTAGCAATTCTATGATCGCCACCTTTATTTATACGGGCTGCCGTGGCATGGCGCGGTGGCGTGGCTCGTTGCCTTCCTCCAGGTCTTCCTCTATTCGTCCGTCTTCTGTACACGAGAGCACACCGACACACGCGTATACACCAGATTACCGTGTGTATAGAAAGAGAGTGGTCGCGAACATCGCCCAGGCGCTGTTTATTACGCGGCGCGACACGCCGCTGGATGCGGAAAATTCGTGCGCAGACAGGGAGAGGACGCGTCGACGGTGACGGCCGGTGGCGTCGCCATTTCTGCCTTCTGTTACAAAATACTTTAATTAATGACTCCTCGGAACAAATTTACCTTCATTATTAGCACATTCACGTGGTGGCGGCGGCGGCAGTGGCACACCGCAACCCGCCACCCGCCACCGTTGTACGTGAGCGCGTGCACGCAACACGTGTACCCAACGCGCAGCCCACAAAGCCGCCATTGTGTGGGACACTCATAAAAGGCGCCTGTTCTTGCGCGGCCTTTAAATAATTCAATTCACCGAATGCTTCCTTCTCCGACCATCGCGCATCGCCTTTTGCTGCCTCCTCGACGGAAGAAGATCCGACGCGCCGGAGGATCAACGCACGATAAAGCGAAAGAATTCGCGTGGTGAACGTTTTTGTACGAACTTTTGCTTCTCTCCTTTCAACGAATCCATAATATAGGGATTTTATGCCAGATCGGTTGTGAATTGGCTAATTTATCGTCCACGTTACTGGCCATGACGCGACGAGAGAAGTCAATTTATGATGATTAGGTGATTACTCCCTGATCTCTTACGTGGTTCGATTAAATTGCGATTGATATTGGAAGGATATCAAGCTGCCGATGGAACGACTGTAGTTTATGGTAATTGGAAGAATATTCTTAATTTCTGGACAGGTTTGTGTCGAGTTTGGGACATACTTCCGGGTTCTTTCCTTTGCGAGATATAATCGTCACTGGTCGGCTTGGCATAAAATGTGGCATAGTTTTGTTTCATTCGCTTTAGTCGAAGGTCCGCTTATAAATCATGGCATAGTTGGAATATCAAACGGGAATTTCGTAAGAGCAATGTTTTACAACGAGTGCTTTCACTTAGCTAAAATATTTCTTTGCAGCACGCGTATCCATTTTCGATATTTCAGAGATATTTCGACGACGATTTAGAAAGATTCGATCAATATTTTATTTTCGCAAGAACGAAAGCCTTTTTTGGGAATTTTAATATTAACAAGCTTGGTGTGTGTGTGTGTGTGTGTGTACAAGAATTTTATCTGAGATATCAATTTCTTCACGAATAGCAAGAAAAAAAAAAAAAAAAAAAGAAAAAAGAAGAAAACAGGAAATAAGTTTCGAAAGAAAAAGAGGATATCCATATAGCTCGTTAGCGAAGTGTCAGTATCGTGTAAACCAACGCAAAAGATATCGAAATGTTCGCACACTATTATTAATTAACCGTGTTCATCGATAAATTGTATATAAGAATATTACGGCTAGTTTGCCCGGTAACGCGCGTGTGGGTTGAGTCTAAATTAGACAGAATCGCAGGCTCGAATCTCCGCATAACTGCGAATAGGATGCGCGCAATTATAGAAAAAAATGTGAATCGAGTCGTGTATAAATACGGTGTATCTTGTATCTTCTTACTAACAAGCAGGGAGAACAAAGATAATTTGAAATAATATCGTATAACGGAATTCATTTGAATCGAGATTAAAATTCAGCAGGAAAGAGGAACGAATTGAATGAATTGTAAATATGATAAACGAGAAACACGGGCTTAGGTTGCGCTAGAACGTAAATGGATTTCACAAAGTTAGCTTCATTGAGAATGCACGATCTTGGAATTCCTTCATGAAAATTAAAATCCTATTATATCTAGGTGAGAAATTTAGAAATTTGCTAATACTTCGATGTTAAAATTATATCTTCCGATATTTAGTAATACATTAAAAAAAAAAGGAAAGGTTCTCGCTTAGCAAAGAACATGATAAGCCCATCTCATTCTATTTATATTATATTGATTTATATATTATATTATATTATATTATATTATTTATATTTATATTATATCGATAGCTAAACAAGAGCATATTGATGTGACGTATTTGGAAAGGGAACAATCAAGTCGAAGACACGAGCCTTTTAAAAATGAGTGATAAATCTGTGAAGTATTCTAAAAAGCCAAGAGCATACCCAATGTTATAACAGATATTTAATCTCAAAACCGCGTAGAAAACCAGTTTTGATATGTGATTGATTGGCAGTGAATTGAATTTTAAAGCAGCTTCCCTGTTAAACGTCCGATAATTTATCATGTTCTTTTCCTGTGGTCTTTATACGTATACGATCCCAAAAACTACACATCTTCATACTTTTTGATAATACTACAACTATAAACGTTAACAAAGAACAAGCATATTCAGCCCGGAACTTCGGAACTCGAGAAACGAGTCGGACAGATCGATCGCAGTTCCGCGGCGTGTCCAGCAACCGGAAGCTGCCGCCTACAGAAAAAGCGACGCGAGCCGAACGGCGTCGCGGCGTACAATCGTTCTTCTGTTCGGATCCTTCGCACGTTCAGGCTACCGAGTTAATAAAGTGTGTAAAGAGAAAAGGCTGGCAACAGTGCCGCTTCTTATCCGGAGTAATTATTCACGCGTGCTTAAGAAGCGCGTCAAAACGTTCGATCCTCTCTTAACATTCGCAAGACACAGCCATCCTTTCGGCCATTTTTATATTCCATTACCAACAACGTGAACTAGAGAAAGAACGTTGAACATAGTCGTGCACATTTGGATAAAACATTCTGAAACGACTTGCCCAGAGGTCTCTATTTTCATACGGTTGTTCGCATTTCTTTTTTCTCTTGTCATGGTGAAAAGAAAGAGGAAAGATAAGAGAGAAAATGGGCAGGAAAAAGCTGGTAGAAAAAGCGGATGCCGAGGGAAAGTCTCGGTAGACGCGAGAGAGGATAATGCGGCGTGGATGAGCGGACGAGCAAGCGAGCCGATCCCGAGCCGAGCGTGTTTTCCGGGATCGTGGACGCGGCCAAAGGAAAAAGAGAAGAGGCACCGTGGACGGAATGGAGATGAGAGTACGCGCAAGAACAGCTTGCCCGGGACGGGGAGGATGAGCAGGAGATGCCAAAGGAGACGGCGGAGGAGGAGGAGGAGAAGACACTACACAACCGGCGGAAAGCACACCGGGTAACAGAAGAACACACAGGGGTATATACACGGTCGAAGAGGAGAGAAGGCTCGCTCGTTCCGGCCTCTAGCCAAACAAACGGCCCCTTGCCCGATGCACGAGTGTGTCTCGCGGTTTTTGCACCGCTCGTTCAACTTTACATTTACGGACTGATTCCCTTACCCGTTGTCACTGGCTCGAAAGCCGTGCGCACTGCCTTTGCTTGTATGCAGATGCGGACCTCGGCCAGCCGAGGCCACTGATTATCGCGGCCGCGCCGAGACGCGCACTTGTTCCGTGCCCTATTTCCAAATGGAACACAATGTGCCGACTTTTGAAGACGCGTTTCTGCATCGCGCGGCCTACAGGTGCTATGCGGCGTCGGCAGCTCTGCAATAATCGGGAACGCGGTGCACTGATTACACGATGACAGCTGCTGTGCACCTGGTCAATCGGAAATACATATTGCTCAGCATTCTCCACGATCTGACTATTTCGCGATGCAAATCGAGATACGAGTTTTGACGGAGACCCGGCTTTTGATTGAGAACCGCAGGATGAATGTGAACCTACTTATGGGGGGTTTTGGTATGCGTTTCGACGAAACGGAGGTTGCAGATTGTGTTACAACCGTTGGTTGGAAGCGGTAGAACTATAAAACAATAGATCATCTGGAAAGCGGAACTAAGATTATCTTCGTTTCTCTAAAAAATTAGCACGGATCAAATTAACTCGAATATCAAAACGAGCATCACGCAGGAAATTTCATTTTTGTCTTTAAGACAAGTGATAAAACGAAGTAATGAGTTAGAACATAATATATATTAATGGATACTCCGAAAGGAAATTAAAATTGACAAATTATTTTAGATGCCATCTTCGAACGAAGTCAGTGGCTAATTCCGTTCCGCGAGCTTGAATACATCCGTATACTCCGTTAGATTAAGTTTTCTTACGATCTTCGTATCTCTTCTTAACCTGAATTTTAATTTTGGAAAATATAATATGAAAATGCTGTTGTCATTCCTGGTTTCCTCGATATATTGTAAGTTCAACTTTTTCATCGACGTAAATTTAGCTTCCTCCTATTACGTCGAGATACAGTACTCGTGAGGTAGTAGTTTCGCCATTGTTCAGTAAGCTTCAACCACGTCGTCCACCAACATGGAACATAGAAGTGGCACTGTCGATGTAAGATAAATACAAGATGCGTGGTCAGTGGTCATTCACACGATGAAGTACAGTATGGTTATTCAAGTTTTGCAATGGGATTCTTGTACTTTTAGCAAGCTTGCAAATACCTTACATCATTTTACAAAAATATTTTTACGCTTTGCAAATGCCTTTGACGAATCTGATTGTATCGGACGTTAACGCATAGAATGTTACCAAGGAAACGCATCTTATCAGAATCCTCAATCAGGATAAGTAACCACCTTCTCGATGTTGCACATGAAACCTGTACCCATTGGCTCAGCTATCGAGTGCCATTTCTGCCTTTATGAGCAACACGATCCAATCTTTAATCCGCTCGTAGCAGTAACATCGTATTCAGAGATTGTGCTCGATTCGCACGCGAAAGCACGAAGATTTAATATACATAAACCGTCGCTAATCGAGTGAAAAGTTGTCAGTCCAGAAGGAGAAAGAATGGTAATAAAACGCGTCGAGCCGTTTCCCCATCAGCGATGCTATTTTCACCGGAAACATCGAACGTTGCCGACGCTCGTAATGAACAGGTTCGTCGTATCTGATAGATATCAGAACAGAGGAGATATTCTTGAGTCGAGCATCTGAAACGTTTTAACGTATCGAATAAGATCGTATCCACATCCGATAAATTGATATCTATTAGTTGACCAATTAGATTCCAGCGTTTACGAGACAATCGACTTCCTGCGCGAGTTTTCCACACGTGGACCACGTTTTCTATTCGTGGTTGGCCAATTAGATTCCAGCAGTCGTGGGTAAAAAGAGGAATAAAAAGGATAGTCGATCGACCGAAGAAACGGTCCTAATTAACGCTGGAAAATCGCGCAGCACCGAGATTCTGCCTGTGAATAAAATATATCCGATGGTACAACACTGATCATCTACCTTCTCCCATTAACAAGCAGAATTACGCGAATGGAATAAAGATGATAGCAGAGACTGTAATATCGTGCAACGACATTTATCCGAGTGACTTATTCACCCGGAAACCGTCGCGACTATTCGTTGCGCGGTTGTAAATTGCGAGTCGTGAGTACGTGGAGAGGCTGGCTACGGGCCTGGTTCCGTAATGACAGTAATATAGAAACTTTAACAAATGGCGGTCACTTAACGTCACTGACCTAATCGAATTCTCACTAAAACTTTGAACAATATTTTCTTTCAAGACCTCTATATTTGAAAAGCAGACATATCGATTCCATAGAAAACGAAGTTCATCCGCGATTTACCGATACCTCGACTTAATTACGTCACAGCATGTACATCTCAAATTGAGAAACAGCGCGTGGAGTAATTCCCCTTATCATCGGACGATGGTATTTACTTTTATAATTAACCACGTCACTTAAGATTCAGACATTTTTACATAGGCTACCAAGCAGGATGCGAGAAGAAAAAGAAAAAGAATAGCGTTACATCGGCGTGCGAACGATCGCTCGAAAAGGACAGCTCCAGTCGGTTCGCGAGGTCCATCTTAATTTTGAACAACGTCAACCTTTGGACGGACGTGTCTTGCCATTATCAGACCGGTTGGATCGTCTCATTTAAGCCGCGTATCACGGAGACGTATCTATAAAATATGCGAATGCGATCGCTTTCATTATATATATATATATATATGTTGTTGACTGAAAGCGACGTGTAAAACGTTCAAGATGAAGAAAAGGAAAGGAAAAAAGGAAATAAGGAGAAATCCAATCGACCACGCGAGGCTGACGAAGAAATCAGCAGGTGTCGTTGAATTAGTATAGATCAAGGTCCGTGGCGCACGTCAATTACATAATCAACGAACGATATCAAGGATGATAGTGCATAACGAGCGTCGGGGCCACGTTGCGTCTTCGAAACTGGTCCCAGGGTGCTCTCTTGCCCCTTTTTTTTCTCTTCGGTGCGCGCGCCGCCACGAGGCTCCAGCGGAAGGAAATAAAAGTGCGGCCGGACCGAACGGCGAGTCAACTTGTCGAACGGGCTCTTTATTTACTTTATTACAGGCTCCGCTAACGGTATCGGTCGCATCTGCGTCGCCCCTTTTCCCTCTGTTCTTCTCGCCATATTCCTTTTGCGAATTCTTCTATCGATTCCACCGTGGTGAACGCGGCTGGGAACGAGTTCGATAATTGCGCGTCTTAAGTGGTCGCGATGCAAAGTGGTAGAAGAAAGAGGGAAAGAAACAGAGAGGCAGAGAAACTCTCTGCTCTTCGTCGTTGGTGGATGGTCGATAGGTAGTATTAGATGAATATTAATATACACGGAACCATGACAAGAAGCTCTGTTGCTGGTCGATGTAAAGTATATTTAATTGCCGCGAAATTGCCATGAAAAAGAACCTGGTTAAGAGCAAACTACTCCGTATAGCCACAGAGACGAGAAACGATGTTTGCTTTCGCGTGATGAACTCGTGGCTGAGAGAATTTTTGGTCGTCGCTGCATAATGAACGATTATTTAAAAAAAAGTATTCAATTCGATCTTTTTCCCCATGTTCATACGTGTGAGTGAAACGACTAAACCTGGCTGTTAAACAAATCTTATGCCGTGTGAATACAGAGCGATGGCAAAACAAGCGATGGCACAACCAATACCAATGCTCCAAATGCCAATTTTGTCGCTTACCGCGTACGGCATATTGATCTCTGTATATCCACGGCCTTAGAAACGAATAACAAAACGAGCAAAAGATTCTTTTATTTATCATTTTCAACCGATGGTCTCATCTTCACAGGCCGAGTAATAATTCGAACGCAACATCAATTTTCTTGATGTTCAAACAAACAGTTCTCGTTGAAAACTTACGACTCAATTCCTTTTGATGCAGTTATTCCAAATATCGAACAATACAGCATTTTCATCCTCATCGTTTCTTTTTACACCACGGACGTAGGTAAAGCACGAACGACATCTCGGTTGAAAAGAAGTTTCCTTTCCTTCATCTACATATATCAATACATCAGGAGGCACTTCTATTTCAATAAGAGTCTCCTTTGATCCTTTTGTCCTTAGTCGATTGGGCAATACGCGTCAGTTAGAAAATACGGAAACTCAAGCGAGAATAATTGCTGGCATTTGCAAAAGCTCTCAATTCGAACCGGGGGGAACGAGCGGCTTGAAAACAACGCCGTGACAGTTACAAATAACTTTTACATGGACGTCCCGATTGAAATTCAAATTCTAGCCATACACTCTGTTTTAGCCGCATTGTCTAAGTTGCTTAGGAGCGACAATAACTCACGCGTTCGGCGCAACGAGGTTACGCTTGTTTGAATTTATCGGTGCACTAAACGTCTTTCAGACACACGTGTTCTCCAAGAATATATGTTACACGTCGTATTAGTGTAAAAACAGGAAAATGAATTATGCACGATATTTGATTCGAACATGCCCTTAATTTTAAAAACTCGCCGCGGAACAAATTTATATACAGGCGAAATAAATCTGTTAAATCCCCAATATGATAGTACGCATATAATTACAGAAATCACATTTGGAAAGTGGAATTATTTGTGTAATTGTAAGATTTTTCATTTTCTTTACTATAAATCTTATTAGATTCCCTGATAGGCAGGTTTTCACTTGTTTTCAAATAGTCACGGAGAGAAAAATTCTTCGCGAAAAGTCGTTGAAATATTGACAGATACATATATCTTTGCAGTACATGGAGCTAACACATAGTTGAGAGCATTCAATTTTCTTGCCGCGAATATGGAACGTTTCATTTAATCGTAGCAAGTTTTTCCACGTCAACGAAAAAACACGAATTAATCCTGGACCTTTCAACGGTGTCATTCCAAAGATCCTATACATACATGTCAGACTTTGTGCGAGAATATACGCATAACTGGTATATTACTCGTCGTATTTAAAAACTTCTGCTACTATTACGTCTACTTTTCGGTCCTAACTTTTATATCATATCCTTAAGCATAGCTCAATATTCTATAATCAAATAAAAATTTCAATATTCACAAAGTATCCATCCATGGAAGTATCGCGAAAAGGTACTTTTTAGACGAGTGGCACCTCTGTTCGAACGTTACGTTATACAGCCGACAAAATGCGCTTTCTCAAAAGATCCGAAGAAACAAATAGAAGGAAATCAATGGAGGTTCACATGGTCGTAGCTCGCGTTTATAAACAAAATATTACCCTAATCAGTCGACGCGAACGAGTCTGCGCTCGGCGCTCCGACCGACCACCATAAATTTATTCTCATTGGTCACGGTCCAGAACGTCTTGCACAGAAAGGAAACGCATTAACAACGAAGCTATCCCCCTTATTATTGTCTTAAGGTGTCTCGAACGTGATCGGTCGGAAGGGAACGAGTGAAACGAGTCGGGCCACGGAGACGGAGATGCGTCCCGTTCGCTGGTACACGCTCGACAGAGACGGAAATCGTGTTTCGCGCGTAGGAGCCAACAATTTATTGCCCATCGGCCGTCGTAGTTGCACAAGACGATGCGTACGTAGGCTTTAAAGGTCTACGAAACGTCGGGTCATTACTTTCGGTGATTACCGTCATTCTTTGATTAGGAGCCCTTTTCAATCTCTCTCCCACCACTAACATAGTTGACCATCGTCATACCCCCACTTTCTCCTTGGCTTACAGCTGAGCTGTGACCACGATCGAGCTGTAGTCACAATGCGTCGAATTCCACGGCACTTCTAAGAGGATACATTGGGAATGAGCCGCAAAACGAGGAGAAAGAAAGGGAGGCGGAGGAGGTGGAGCATTTCGAAATTCGTGGCGATAATTTATACGAAAAGGTGGGGAGGGCCTAGGACGCGCAGCAGTCCCTTCGTCACGATAAGATTGGATCGTCAGGGGCCTTTACACGGATACACCGGATACCTAAGTACCGGATAACAGAGTCTCACAAAGGAATAGAGGTACTTATTCGCTGGATAGGGTCGACGTTTCCTTGTATCTCAAAATTCGATTTACGATCGACCCCTATCTATTAAAGCAAATCCACCAATGATACTGATGATATGCGTGTGTGAGTATGTGTGTCAATGTAGTTTTAAAACTGGCGAGAGAAGCCGTTCCCTGGGGAACGGTTCGTATCAGTGGTTCCCAAAGCTGATGCTAATAGGACCCCGTTCCAATTTCAATCTCGATATCGTTACATCGAGGATTCCATGGTGTTGTCTGGTTGTAGAGGATCGACTTGCCTTCTGCGAGCTTGGAAGCAACCGGTTGTAATAAAGGAATTCTTATGAGAAAGACAACTGTATGCAGGAAAGTTCTCCTTTTTAGATTTGTATCTAATAAATGATCTTTATGAAAGAATCTGTTGAGACTAATAATAATATAGACGATAAACTAGACAAAATTTGTCACGAAGATTAAAAAATTCGCAACACAATTCTTTGGACGAACAAAATTTTGTACGAGAAGCATGCTTGTATCACTTTTCCACTAACGAGCCTTCCAATTAATGTCTCGTTGTCCACGAAGAAATTCGATAAAAAAATCCCAAGAATACAAGGATAATTCGATTATACCGAATTACCTGGTACGTGGAACTCTTTTCGAGTTCGCTATCGCTGATCCCACTGACAGTACAATGTGTGGAAGAGAAAGAGGAAGGGAGCAAAGTGGGTCCTGTGGAGCGTTTTAGCCGAACAAAAGGAGCCAGCCCTTATAAGCAGGAAAGCTCGACGTCGTTTCATAAAGATACGGATTTATCGCCAGGCCAGCCGAAAGGATTTTGCCGAGCCGACGTGCTGGCCGCGACAAAAATACGAGCCTTTAGCTTCAACACCTTGCCGCGTAGCAGCGATTCAACGGTGTCACGCATTACCTATACGCGGCAGACCCAGACTCGGACACGGCCATTCTAAAATTAAGTTCCATCACGCGAAAGATGCGACCGAAGTGTGGACCGCCATTCGATATAAAATCCCTCGTGAACTGTTTCTTTTAGGTCTACCTTTGCAGGGTGAAACCCTTTCTCAACTTATTACAGGATGCGTCGAGCCTCCTGACGAAACTCGCTTCATTGTTATTTATATCCACCAAATAAGTATGTTTTTGCTATATAGAGTGATTCATGCAACTGGATCGAGTTGTATGTCTCGCCTGATTGCAGTCAGAAAGAAATTTTAGAGCGAAATGTAAATGATTCAAAGAAAATTATATTTTCTCATTTTTTTATGGCGCACGTGTATTTTACAGTTGCACTATTCTTTTCAATTTTTGTTGCGTAGATCAGATTGTGTAAATTAGCTTGCATAGCATACGTTATGGGATATTAATACACGTACCAATCCTACCCTGCTTTATTCGATTCGTATCACATATAACTGTCGACTAACAATAAGTTCGAACGAAATTATGACATATTTAAGTTTGCAAATTTCGCTTCAAATTGAATCTGAATTCCCTATTAGTTACATTAGCTAGGTTAGAGTTCCGTCACTATGTGATACTCATGATTACGCTATCAGTTGCTTGGTTTGAGTTATGTCTGGATCAAGTATTACATTACACAAGTTAAGCGTCAATTTCTCGTGTCCATACAGTATAGCATTATTTTTACGTGCAACAAGATAACACTATGGCTCTGTTTGATCTAACTCTATATACATGTAAATTGTTACGTTACATTACATATGTTCAATTACGCACTGAATTTCAGCTGACTTTTCATCGTTGCGATACCTGCGTATACGTTGTGGGCCGCTTCATTTAGCATAAATCTAAGTTGAGTCTATGCTATGTCTAGATTAGGTATTACATTACACCAGTTAGCGTCAGTTTCTCGAGTCTAGACATTGTGCGCAACAGAGTGATATTCTCCAGTGTATTCTCGCTTACTCGTTTTGTCGTGTCTATAACTGTACTTTGAATCGTACTAAATAATATTTTTCAAGCTTCTATTACTTGCACTTTTATTCCAATTATTTGATTTTCATTCAACTGTTAGATTGCATAATATTTTTTAGATTAAATTTTTCAATTATTCATTACAGTAGAATTTTATTTACCTAAACTTGTTGGACAAACGATAGAAGTTCAATCTCTCCACTATTTATTATTTTTCGTTCACACAACAGCGGTTCACGTTCAAATAAGTGGATTCAATCGTTCCGTAACTAAACTTTCCTTTCAGTCAATACAGTTTTACTGTACACATTAATCTGAAATTTTCAATAAAATCCTTCCCATAGAGGCTTTCTCCCTCGACTCTTCTCTCACGTTCTCAAACCCGAAAATCGAGCATCGAGTTCGCCACAAAGGCGCCATTCCCCCTACTCTACGATTTCATTTATAGTCAATTACACGTCGCGTAAACGATGCCGTAAATTACAGTTTTGCGCGATGCCTTATCAATAGTACATAACTCTCATCCGGGAGCGTATTACAACCGGGAATGTATCTGCGGAGATTTATTAGCCGGGACGGTTTCTACCGATTTAACATCGAGCTGGTCGATCATTCATTCTCCGTTTGCTGGCGAGCTAACAGCTAACGTATGAAAGTAGCCGGTCTGGCTGGTGCGCTTCTTCCTCGGGGACGCAGGAGACACCGTGGTTGGGGTCAACGGTGCCAGTGTCGACGATTCGATCGTTGGTACACGCGATTCCGCGGCCGACACGCGAGTAAGGCGATACGCAGTCGATCCAGTCGATTCGCGATGCCAGAAATCAACCGACCCAAACCAGTCTCCGGAACCAGTCGAAATTATTTATCCGACAGGTGTATCGTTATCTCTGCTCTGAATCTGTCCCTTCTTAACGTTAATTCGCAAACCTCGAATGCTCCCTATCTTCGTTTCCTCTTCCAAGAATTTTTAAGTAAGGGAGAATTCTTTAATCGTGAATATCATGTACGGGATCTTTCAAAAATAAGCGATTAACAAGAGCAGCTATCGAGTTTAAAGTCATAAATTTGTTCTCGAGATGCTGAATAAACGAAAATTGGACGTTTTTAACGTATGTTAATTATCCTAGTTGAACAGCTATGAACATTTAAACATACGTAACAATTTTCGTATGCACGTAGCCTAAGGAAAGAAACAGTTATGGCTCATAATTCTCGAAGCAGAGCTTCACGTTTCTTCGCTCGCAATTATTCAACGGGCTATCAGCAGGTTGCCGCGTTACATAACAATAATCCGCTCGTAAATTAGTTTCGCCGAATTTTCAGAACCTTAGTGGCATCGTTTTCATCGCGTCCATGGGCCACGTAGAAAATGATCTGGCGGAGTGCCGGGCAGCTCGACGACAACAGCTGGTCCAGACTCTCGCCAAACACTCAAGAATTCTCCTTTGCCTCCTTTTCTCTGCGTTTCTTGTTGTTCATTCACCAATTTTTCCACTTTCTACATTTCATACTTGCTGTTCTTCCTCCTGTTTTGACACCGATGCACCTGTTCATCTGTCTCACGAATGGACCAAATTATTTTCTCCATGTTCACGCTCTGTTGGGAAATATCGTTTCGCAGTGACTTTATCATATCGCCCTCCGCTTTATTATCTTATTGCGCGTATGCACGCTTATTAACCAAGTACGACGTTGCGAACGAGTTCGTGGATATGCGTATGATTGAGATATTGGAATTGAAACAGGATCGAAGCTTCCGCGTCTTCGACTATCAATTTATACTCGTAGACAGGACGAATTATACAAAAATTGAGTACAAAGATCTTTCCTTCCGTCGAAACAACTCTGGAGTAAAATATTTAAGAAGGAAAGACGATTCGTTAAATTATGGGCATCGGTCAAGGATATTTGAATAGAGCTGAGGAGAAAGCGTGCAAATTATGCAAGTGCGCTGCGTTTTAATACGATGTTTAATGTTATAGTTTTGATAAATGAAAGTGCATGTTGATTGCCTTCGATGTGAAACTTGATGCTGCATACGAAATTAATAGAGTGAATAGCGTATTAGGATTGCGAATGAAAGTTCATGGTTTCACGTCTTCGCTAACGGTGTTCCTATACAGCTTTTGCTTCAATTAAAATTATCGTGCCATTAATAAGGACAGTTGCGATTAATAATATTTTCACTATATACATATATAGGAATCATTTTTCTTTCGAAGCAACTTAGCTTTCGGTTCAAAAGAGCTATGATCTTAATCATTCGATAATACGTAAATCAAATCATAGCGCGTACGCTCATGGCATCAACTCGAATCGAAATGTTCCCGCTACACGCATGCGCGGTGCGTGTGATCGGACGCGGTACGGTTGCGCGCAAAAATTGAAAGAAAAAAGGCAGTAGCGTCTGGTCGTGGTTTCTTAATGGATGCGTTAATGAGAACAATATCACGATTCCGGTAGCCACGTTGTGTTTTCTCATGGCCAAATTCACCAGTCGGGCCGACCATCGACGTTCCCCGTATGTCATTACAGGTGATAAAAATGAATGAAGAACGATGATCGCCAGCGGCGGCACGGCTACGGTAGCGTGCGTATACACGTATCGCCTAATGAAAATTTCTCTTTTGCTAAACATATACGTAATTAGAGTGATAACTGCTTAATAACGAGTGTGGTATCGTTACGGCGGATAAGCATGGTGATACGATACCATCTCCGTTCGTGGATACCCTTTAAGCTACCTTTCAGTTTCCGATAATGCATCTTAATTAACTAAATTATGGTAATTGCTAAAACAGCCAGAGAGATGGAGGGGTGTAGCGAAAGAGTTTTAGCTCTGTTCCATCGTACATGTCTCACTTAATGTAAATGAAGTATTATACAAACGCGCAATTATTGCCGCGCCGCGTATAACATACTTATTTTCCAGCGAAGCCACTATTATCCGAGACACCAATTTTAACGCTAACTATCAAATAAACGCGCTCGTTCGAATCTGACCAACGATTTTATGCCCGCTTATGCGTACGTAGTATGTAGCGGGCTCGCGCGCGATCGCTGTCCATTGTACTCTTATTGCGTTTTCAAGGCTTTAACGACCGAAAAAGATCAGCCTCCTCGCTCCGTTCATTCTCATTCATCCAGTCCCCGAACGATGTTTCCGCTCGAATCGCCTGACTTCTATCGATTTATCACGTACACGTAATCCGCCGCTTAATAGAACGATCAAGGTAACGAGCGTCTTCGACTCTCTCGATTCGCGTAATAGTAATTATTTAGAGCCTCGTTCGACGAACGTTCCAACAGCTTCTTCGCTCATCTCCCCGTGAAACCTCGTTCGGGCCAGTATCACAATCGTCGATCGTTAACGTTTATTTAGATGAACCGTTGTTGGTAATGGCCTCCGTACCGTGTCTTTATACTTCTTGTTTAACGGCATGCCGTTTAATTGTCCTAATGGCTCTTTACCTCAGTCGAATAACTTTATATACACCGGCGCTGAAACGTTTCCATTGGTTTTTCTTTTCTTTTTTTTTTTTTTTTGTTTTGCATGAAATATTACGATAAAGTATGGAGACACGGATGTCGTGGCAAACGATTCGTCATACAGACTTAACTCGTTTTATTGGGAACCTATAAATAGGGAAACTCCTGATACGTGTTCATATTAATCGTAGTTTTTATTTATCTTTTTTCTTTTTGTGCGCGTTTTCGATACCTTGATATTTTTATCACGAAACACCGACGATTCTTCGTTATTACTTGCATGGTCTAGGCATAAATTTCGTGTAATGTATTAAAAATTTATATCGGTATTTTCTTGCACAATTGAACTAATTATTAGTGAAATTTTACAAGGCAATTGCCGCTCCCATCGAAATCACACGGAAGATCGTAATGATAGTTTATTAAATTTGATCCAATCATTAGCGAAAGTGTTCGTTCCACTACAAAAATCTAGGAAATTTTCAATAAATGGAAACACGTCGATAAAGTTACACAATCTTGCGGCCCGATGTTCAGCATGGTCGTTCTCTAATCAAACATCCTATCTGTTTCGTGCTTCAGAGAAACTTCATCTCTTCAGAATCCACGTCAATAATTTTTCCCGTTGGTCATTTGAATTCTCTTGCGAACAACATAAGTGTATGCAACTACGTGCGTGTCTAACTTTACTTCTTCGACGAAAGGTCTCTAAATTAGCTCTATCTGCCGAGTAAATTGGCGTAATATTTTACAAACACGGAAAATTCTTATACATAGTAAATAAACTTTACGCTATCGAAGAATACAAGAAGACGATTTTTATTCTTCTCTCCAAACCACAATCATCTCTCACAATTATAATTCTATCATTTCTTTCGATTCATCTTGAATATAAAAGCAAGTATCAACGAACAAAGCTAAGCAGAATAAAAAGAGAAAAATATAGGCTTGCTCAATATGGTTAATTCATATGTTTGCGCAAGAGCCAATTAAACTGGACAAGCTACGAATAACGGGATAAATTAGGATAAAAACGATGAGGATTAACGAGCGCTATGAGACGATACGACAAATCTCCAAGGGAGTATACGATTTTCACTCGTACTCCCCGTTGTCCACGTGTTCCATGCTTAATGCTTAATGACTGGAGCCATGGATTCAGCTCTGTCCGTTAGACCTTGAGCAATCATGAATAATCGAAATATCTCGATAAAACAGAGGGGACCAAAGCCGTGCATTTACGAGGCTCCGTCCGAAACTCGTTTTCTCTAGGCAATTCGGTAGACGACATCGTTCATCGAGCGATAGATCGTAAGATTCAAAGAAGAAAGAATAAATTAGCGGCTCCGACGGAATCATAAACCTTCGAGGTGGATTCGGCGATTCAAAGAACGAAACACAATAGACACGCTATAAATTTCGCTTTACAGCCCGTCATAATTGTTCGCTCGTTGGATCTTGGGACACGAGAGAACGTGAATGTTTCGTAATCTCGACGGTTCCATAAATATCGCGAAAGAACGTAAGAAACATGCAGATTTCGCGCGAGAATTGATACCCTTGTTGCTACCGTGAATTTGAAAGACGTGGACGAAAGGCAAAACGTTCTTAAAAACTGGAATATTAAAAAAGGAAATAAAACTTGTATTCTATATATATATATTATATAATATATAATATATAATATTCTAACTTGTATTCTATATATAGTGATAGATAAAAATCTGACAAAATAGTAAGAGGTAGTTCCCGTCTCAATAGACAGACGTTAAATATTTCAGGATTGCTTTTCTATATACTCTTGCGGTTTTGAGATTTTTATTTAAGATATCCTTCCTACTAGTTTTAATTCCTAGAAGTCTCTATCGAATTGTATAAGAAATATGTATGTACGTATTTATCGGCGCCGTTGTGGCGCCATTAAATTCACACGATCTCACACTAAAACATCGTTCTCAATTTAATCATCAGCTTCGTATCACCTAAGAATGCTTCAATTTAATATCACGTCCTTAGGAGGTTAAATATTCATTGAGGAAATTATTTTATGATGTTTCTTTCTTCCTCTACTCTTGCGAGCAATATAATTCGTTTAACCTTATGATAATACCAATCGTAAAAGACGAATCCCTTGCATCTTCAAAAAATATACCATCGCACGCACGCACAAAATTTTCGCAATTTCGTCAAACTCGAAGAAACGAAAAAACGAACGCGCATCTTTTCGCATGAAGTAAGTGCGGATCGCATCGCGAAAGATCATCAACGCGCGAATAAATTTGCGATAATAATTCGTTGAAACGCGAAGGGGTGTGCGGCGGCATGCGGGAGCCAGCGCTCGTAAACGAGCAGGACGCTAAAAAGGAGCTCTTGCATCCACGACACTCGTGCGCCAAACAAAAAGCTTCCCCCATCCCACAAAAAGAGCAACCCACGTAAATCCTAATAAACGTATTTAAAGAAAAGTCCGCGCGACTGGTTCCCGTCGAGTCTCGCCCTTTTAATAAGCGTCCCTCTCGCGGAGGAGACAAGGAGAGCTCGCAACCAGGCGATTCGCCGGTTAATTGTGACGTGTTCACGAGCGGCCTGGACAGAGATACGCTTCGGGGATCATCGCGCCGTACAACGAACAGAAGAGAAAGATGGAGATTTTATCGTTCTCGCTTAGCCAGTAGATTCTCCTTCGCCACTGTGCGCACGCTACTTCCATGAAATTCATCGGGGGTGTAAAGTGTAAACGATCCGGGCATCGACGACTCGATATTGCGTCAACGATAACCAGACGTTTCGATTAATCGGAAGAGGAGTGTCGGTGTTTGAACGAGAATGGTGCTTCTTCGTTGCTACTTCGCGAGGAAGGAAAGGTAAATTAAGGAAAAGAAGGTAAGAAAGAAAAAGAGAGAGAAATAGAGAGAAGGAGAGAATTAAAGGAAGGATAAAAGGTTTTCTCTCGATCGGGTACAACAACAAAACGACGGTACGTATACTTTAAGCATACATATAGTGGTAACTGCAGGAGGCAGCGCGGGGAGGCAGAGCTCCGTTGGCTGTAAAGTATAAAGCATTAAGCGTTAATCTCACCGGTGGACAAGATAATGCCCGGAGTCGGCTCCGTGTGAGGAGCCTTTGAGTGGCTATTTATCTCGAGTTTAAATCGATTTGTATGCTAATCCACCGGAGAAATCCGCCTGCGTACATAAAACTGAAGGAGGCCTACAAAACTCAGCCTCCATGAGATTCCAGATATATCCCTGACTAATTAGGCCCACCGCCGCCCTGCCCTCCGCCTTTCTCTCTCTTTCTGTACAAGACACTCTCGCGTTGTCGCCCCCTGGCTTCCACCGTCGCGTCACCCTTCTTCGTTGATATCGACCTCCCACCCATTGGAATTCGCCTCTTCCTGAAGAAATCGTTGTCGTTGTTGTTGTCGTCGTGCTCGTGGCTGTGCATCCGTGGAATAGCCATCGTTTCGAGGGACTAACCGGACAAACGAAACTCGGCAACCTGATGAAGCGGGAACCTCCTTTCCTTTCTCGAAAACGATCCACGCGTTCTTCTCTTTCTCCGCTTCTGTGCTGCCGCTACCCCAACCTCCTTTTACGATCGTGGAACTACGTCAAAGGAAGAAGCCGCGATTTTCGGAACATTGTCGATGTCGACAAGGAAATTAAGGAAGAACAAGATCCTAGAGGAAGAGAATCCTAGAGGAAGATTCTCTACGGAGATCTTAACGGAGGATCGGCCGAAGTTCGGACACCTTCGTAGACATACCATAGACCTTAAGAGGTAAACTTGTTAAGTCGAAAGTGTTTGGCCCTCGGGTCGATGACCGCTTCATCGACGCAGCAAAGCAGCTGCAGGTAAACGATTCGGCTTCACAGGTAGGTGCTCCGCTTTTAGATGGAAATTCGTAAGAATTCCAAAGCAAGGTAACGCATCTCGTTCGAAGCTTTTGGATTCAGCGTTACGCACGGACGTGTAATTTTGGGATATTATCGTTACGATGGTCCCTTCTTCCGATTTTATTATTATAGACCTGTTTGACTTTTTCTCTGCGAACCTCTTTCGTATTCCGATTGATCGAAATAATTAACGAAATAATATCGTTTCTGCGAATGGAAATCGATCCACTGTGGATTAAAAGAACGAAGGAAACTAATAGTAACAATTTATTCGAAGCTTAATTTAATCCAAGCCGAAAGCGCAACGTGCAAGATTCTATCTGTTTCTACTCGTAAATAGTTTAGTGGGCGTGTTGTCTTCGAAATTAAAAACGGGAATCGCTTTGGGCAGCCCAGAACCGTCTCTGCCTTACTTTATTTCTCAGTTGTTGGCCGTTTTACGGCTCGAATCCTCTCCGCGAGCATTAAACCCGAAACGCTTTGATCTTTTATACTTGCTTCGTAGAAGCGTGATTCGATGAGCTTAAGTGGGCGAACGGGTCAGATGACTCCGGGAACACGCGTGTTGTTTCATATGGCGCGAATGATAAACGCGCGCGCGACTCTTCGCGTTTGCCCGGATAAAAGTGAACGTGTTTTCAACCGAGTCAGGAAACGAAAAATCGGACGATGAAAAAAAGATATTTACGAAGCTATAAAGCGACTGCGAGGAGAGCTTAAACGCGAGCTTTGCATGTGGGTTAACAATTTTTAGAATCCGTATTTTTCAATTCTTGACGAGAGAAGATAAGTTGCAGATATAATTCTATTTTATTCGACTCCAAGACGCTCGATTCTGCGTTTCAGATATCGATCCAACATTTTTCAACTCCTCTCCGTGTATCGTACGAACCTTGAAACTTATATTCTCTTATTTTTTAACGCTCTGTATAAAGTAACATTTCGACGAGATTCACCATCCTGAACGAGATCCAGCGAGGCAACCAACCCAAATCGGTTAAATTGCGATCGTTGTAGAGCCGCGGATTGATCGATCGATTCGAAACGCAGCCAACAGGATCGGCAACCAGCCCACTCTTGTCGGTACGTTGTTCTACATCGAACAGCCGGCAACAACAATAGAGAGTTTCGTCGAAGACACGGCATTTTCCATGCCAAGGCAAACTGGATTGACTTCCAAGATGGATTATGGTCCACGGGGAGACACGTCTCATTGTGTTCGTCCAATCTATATGGTGAAAACCACCTGTTTCGTAAAAGTCAGACGCCATCGGCGATCCGCGATGCATTTTGCCTCGCTCACCGACGATCGTAGCCCGATAAACAAAACAAGAATGTAAACATATTCAAATCCGAGCTCGCGCGGCCTCTATCGGTCGAGTACACCGCGTATACACGCTGTTTCGTCGAGAAACGTAACTTTCATTCTCTTTGTGTCGGCACGGATCTGATTATCGCGACTAGTTATGCGAGCGCGACGTACCGACCCGGTACTACACGGCCGTTTTTCAAGATCGCGCCTCACCGATCTTAGATAATTAATATTTGCATTTTACACCGTGAAAAACTACGATTCCACTCGTCGATCTTTGTCCCGATTGGTGCTCTACGATCGTTTCGGGGTACACGGACTTTTCACGCGATGATCTGGGGCGGTGAAATACTAGCTTTTATAATATTGTTTATGTAACTTATTGTTACAAGTTACGTAGTCATATATCTATGCCTTTTGTATCTTATTTCCGTCATGAAGTCCAAGCAGTATGTTTGAATACGAAATCATTAATACGTTGCACCGACAATCGCTGTTGAATATTGAAGCGTTGGATTCAGTAAAACGATCTGCCAACATGGAAGATGATATAACGCGTTTCATAATATCTAATAAAATATTCATTTTTCTGCGTTCTATTTTAAAGAAATAACGCAAACAGAGTGCACATATTTTACCCACAACATTACATCCCTAGAAGAAACTTTACTATATATGCTACTATAATTTTCCAACATCGTAACCTTCTTCTTCAAACTCAATTTAAGATATCAAAACGTAATTAACACGCGCACTTATTAAAAGAAAAATCTTAACTATTACTGGAAGTTTAGGAAAGTCAAAACTATAATTACTTCACTATATCGATCGTAGATTCGTTAAAAGATATCACAGATTCACGATGGAAGAAGTACATTTTAACAAACATAACTGACATGCTCAAGTACTCCACACTTCATAAAATCGTCACTCAATAATATTACACAGTGTACCAATACCTCTAAAGTATTGAAATTTTAAAGAACGTAACACACAGCCTAACCGCGGACAATCGCTAGCTTCGGTGTCACCCTAAACGCAGAGAAGAGAAGGATACGGTTAAAAGAAAGGAGAATAATCGCCAAGGAGTCAATTAGCATACGTCGCGAGTACCGATAGCGGAGGTGCGCGAAACGTCAATACCGGCGCTCGAACGTGTCAGATTTGTATGCAAATTGCTAGACACGAAATGAATATACCATGGTTTAAAGGATTTCATTTTGAGCGTTTACGAGTCGCTAACACACGGAGTTGCGGCGCGGCGCGCCGGGTGGGGTGCAGTCACCGAGACGAGCGTAACTCAACGGCGATCGTTGAAGAGCACGCGAGAAACAAGCGAAGAAGATTTACGACAAGGGAAATATATACCTTCCCGGCCTGTCTGCCATACAGAGAATTCCGTCGCAGAAGAATGAGAGAGGGGTGCGGACCGACTGGTGCGTCGCAGGGGCTGCAAACTCGCTCTCCTTTGTGACGTAGCGCGTAAAGGGTTTAACCCTCCGATTCTACCCGGCGAATTCCGCCAGACGACGCTTCTTCGCAAACTTTTTACCGGCACGGGCTGTGGATACACGACTTCTTTTTTTCTATTTCTCCTTTTCTTCCTATTTTATTCTAACATTTACTTCTTGGTGGTTGTTTGTAATTTTGATACTTCAAACTCGATTTAAGATATCAAAACGTAATTCACACGCGCACTTATTAAAAGAAAAATCTTAACTATTACTGGAAGTTTAGGAGAGTGAAAACTGTAATTACTTCACTATATCGATCGTAGATGGAAAGTTAATCGTAGATCGATAGTTGAAGTATTCAAAGGCGTCACAAGTTTGTGCATTGGTTTATCCGATTCAGATATCTGGAATGAAAGGAATCAAGAATATGCATATAATTTCTTTCTTTCTCTGTCTCCTGGATCCGTGTATCGAAGTAGTAATCGAAGGTCTGTGAAATTTGCATAATTATGAACGTTGCGAACACTGAGCGTTTTTCGATTTACTTCGGACGCGTAACGTTATTATTATGTCTTTATTGTAAATCGTAGTGGAGCAATTGCAAAAGAAGAAAGTAAAGGAGAAAGATTTGGATTTATGCATACGCTCGAGAATAATTTGCGCATAAGAATAGGATTAAGAGTTTATAGATATATTAACAGGTAAGCTACAGTAGTAGCGAGCAGTAATAAACAGAACCATTTAGTTTTTCTTTAAAAATTAGTGGAGCTGGAACTAATTCTCTTCCAATAGCATTAAAACGAATGATGCCTAGATTTTTTTAAATCAGAATTTTTCTAAACCACGAAGTACCAAAAAAGAAAAAATTCAAATTTCTAAAATCGACTGTCTCAATCTAGTCGATGTTTCCAAGCATAAACCAGTGGCGGGATCAGATAGAAAGTATCGACAATGTAGCCGTCCAGGATGATTTCACCAGTGTTGTGTTTCGCTTCTCCTGGCATCGTACGGAACGGATTAGAAAATCCAGGTGACCGTTCGCTGGCGGATCTCGTGCTTTTCAGCGTTACGCGCGACAAATTGCCGGCGAGTTTCTAACGGCGGCCTCGGCGAGCCGTTTTCAAGCCTCTTCGAGACCGGAATGACTCGAAACTCATTACCGTGTTGCGTACGGCTTACGGTAACCGCGAGACTGGCTCCTCTAGAACGCTCGCAGGTGCATGAAACGTGCGCGTGCACGCAGGAGACCGAGTGAAATGCTGTCGAAGGAGTACGAAGACGCGATCGAGGAGGCGAAGAAAGGAGAAGAAGACGACGAAGAAGAGGAAGTTGAAGAAAGAAAAAAGGAATGAAACGGTATTAAGTTACTCGCAATGAAGAGCGTGCCACTAGGCGGTTTAACGTCAACGTACAACGTAGGCAGTCACTTCTTGTAATTAAAATATTACTATTAACGGAGAAAGTCTGAGAAAGTGAGAAGTTTAACGCGTGCGATGCTCGCTAAAGTTCGCTGAGAAACGCGGAGTTGATGGAACCGACGAGGAACGGCCGCCAGCGTCGCGCGTGTCCCCCGGCGTTTCCGATTCATCTCGATATTTCATTCACGACTGAAGACCGGAATGATACGAGTGTGACGGCCGACCGGCCCACCGAGAATGGACTTTTTCAGCAATTAAAACGAGGAAAAAGAAGGAGGCTGGAGTAGAGAGGCGAGGAAAGGAAAGGACGGGGGACAGTTGGTTCTGGTGGCGTCCGTTCAAACATTCGCGAGACGTGGGTTCATGGTTCCAGGAACGTGGAGGCCCCAGGACTTTCTTGGCCTCTCCTCACCGATATCTGGCTGCCGGACGTTTTACGACGCTCGCCGCGCGGCCATAAATCGTGCAACGCGGACCGATTTATACATCGATATCGGTGCACTTAAGTATACAAATGTGCCCTTAATTGGACTGTCTCCTCCTGTGCGTACTATAAAAGCGGCACTTCACTCGCCACCCAAATCACCGCTGACAGCAGCTCCTTTTAAGTTGGAAATATGGCCACTAAACGTGGCCACCGTTCACCGTGCAACCGGGTAAAAATCATTTCGTATCGCGGGGGTTGGGACGCGATTGTCTTTCAGAAATTTTGTAGGCAACTTCGCATTAAATGGCTGGATCTACGCTGCCGTGATATTTTCCTATTTCTCAAGAAGAGTAGAAAGCTAAGAAGAATTCGAGGAAATTCGTAACAACATCAAGCGCCCATACTTAATTCTTTTTACCTGTCTTATGCTAGTTGATTAGGTTCGAAAGAACAGGGAACTTGCGTTGGAGGTTGACAAAAAATCCAGGAATAACGAGAGCGTTAATTCGCATCCGGGACATACAGGTTGTTGCAGGAAGATCAAATCGTTATGCTCGGTGAGTTTCTGTTTCGAAAACGCATCGGTCCGATCGTTTTACTTACGCAATCGGATTAATTAAACGCATTAGAAAAGGTCGGTGTCTTGCGAGATCAATAACAAGCAGCAATGATATCAGGGAATTTCTACTCAGGATAGAAACGTGTAATTAGCAACACTGATTAATAATTTACTACTTCCACGGGTCGGAACGCACGTCTCGCGGAACGAATGCTTTCTGCCCGAGAACACTTCGTCGCGTTATATTTCACGAAGCTACAAGAAGAAACTTGTTTGAGAACAAAAAGATACAAATCGAAACAGAGTATAGAGGAAGTATAAATTATAGCTCAAAAGTCAGAGATTAGATTGGTGTACAGTGCTAGATGTTTTCGATTACGAGTGGCATTCCTCGATAACTAATACAAAAACCTTTTTTAACCCTCATCTAGCCTTCATTTTTCTTGCTTAATTCGTCTTTTATAATTTCTGGTTTACATAATAAAGTGAAATATCGCAAATGTGCAAAGACTTTCATCAAAAATAAAAGAATGAAATTCTTGCATATCCAGATACAAGATTGTTAATATCGGCCATAAGAAAATAAAGCGATGTGCAGGGTATTGCTTTTTTACATTTATAACATATCAAATTGACACAAGCAACGAATGACGACTCAAATTACGTCGAAATTGAAAAAAGAGTTTAAGATTGAACCAAGCAAAAAGATTATTGCCAATATAGCAAGGCGGAGAAATTGCTGGAAACCTATTTCTAAAGAAAACATCGTACTGTTGGTAAACTAAAGGAAACGAAAGGTTACTTTCAGACAAAAATCACTGGAACGTTTGTTGATAAAGAAACGAATACTAAGCAAATTTATTCTTATTCTCCTAATAATCATAGGAATAAGTACAAAAAATGTAACAGGTAAAGCTGTTTATTCGTCATATAGGAAAAAGATTTAATAACGTCCGCTTCAACGTTATTGCATGTTAACTTTCTGATAATATTATAGTTGCATCACATCCGGTAATGGACAATAACTTAAGAAAATTTCTGGAAAAATGTCGGTAGAATGTCAAGAAGAACACACAACATATTTGCATATCTGTGAATTCTCCGACGATGATTTTCAAATGCATAGTTTTCTACTCGTCATATTGCACGATGACGCGGCTGATTCAGCTTCAGCTTCCGTATACGTAGATAAAAATGGAAGAGTTTTCAGAACGATATTTATTCTCGAAGAACGTGGGGATGCTATTGTTAATTGTTTCGTGAATCATACTTCGTAGCTTAATTAAGATTATCTCTGACTAAACTCAGTTACGGTAACATTACGTTTCTTTCCAGTTCTTTACTATGGAATTTTCGACAGATATAAATATTTTTGCATTATGTGATATCGTACGTTATAATACGATATTTTCTATTATTCACTTTTCTATGCATAGCTTACGAATAAAAGATTTTCACAATACTCTTCATGTTAAAAGGGTTACGATATTTCCTCCGAACCCTTCGACTCAACAAAGTTCCATTCAACGAACAAAACCTTGCCCAGGTAATCCATTCCAGGTAATCACATACAAACTTCTATCGTCAAGAGTACCAAATTGAAAAGCGACGATCCACTCAAGACGTAAGAAGTTTTCGAAGCATTGTTACGATGAATTCCGGGCTGATAATCACACGATGAAGTTTCACCGAAAGATTCCCAACTGTGTGTCGCGATCGACGGCGTTACATTATAAACGTGACCGAGCACAGCCGGGCAATATTTTCACCGGTTGAAATCGACCGGGGCCGATCACGTGCGACCGATAACAAGTCGGGTCCAACGATGTTTGTTCACTCGGCGTGTCTACAACGGAGCGCCGCCGCGAAACGATTATCGACGTTCGACAATCGAAGGATTTATCGTTCCATTTGCCGGTCGCGTTCGCCTCGAATTCGCGGGACTCACGACTAGCGAAACGAACCAAGCAGATCCAAGCGGAGGGAACTCCTTACACGTCGCATCCACACGATGCACCGCAGTGGAACGTTGCTCTCGTGTCGGCGTGCCGATTCCTCTTCACTTATCGCTATGTTGCTTTATTAGGAGATACCTTTCGACAGATACACTCCCGGTCAGGCCACGTTTTTGTCACTTTAAACCAGACCTCGGACAGGAGTTACCTCTTCGAGGGGAAACTGGAAAGTTTCTAGCGTCTAACGGAGCGTCATCGTTTTCGCGAAGTGCTAGTTTCGCGCGTTCTGATCTAGCTTGAAAATCGTGAAAATATCGTTAGTAGACTCACCGTCGGTTCCAACTGGCTGCTTCCGCGAGTGAGAAGCGTCGAGGATCGCGCGGATCATCGATCACCGCGACTGTTTGTCCGCATAATCGGATTTCCCAGGTCGAATCACGATATTTAGCAACGAATGACACACGAAACTTCGCTTCCAAGGAACTATCCCGTTCACACTGACGCGATCACCCAGTCACTCTGGAACCTAGTCGAATCGTTTCACAGTTTACACTATGGGAGCACGAGTTTTGAACTAATTGAGTAATCATCGAGGTCGGAGCCGCGGCGTTCTAGCGGCTCTTGGAAGCCGGTCTACGCAGGCCTGTCACTCGGACCAACCGCGATTACGGCCACGAAGACCCGTGCTGTTTGTCAACGAGAAAGGATAGCAAGACACAGAGCACTGACCACGGAATGCAACAATGGACACCAGTCGTTGTTCACGCTGTTGTTCACTTTGACTCACATGCCGATGACAACCGGTGTCGTGGACGGTTCAATCCGATCGGAGCGGTCTCGTAGAAAAGGAACGATTAGAAACGAGAGTAAACTGCCTGGGAAAACGAGAGTAAAAAAAAGAACCGGAATTGGGAGGGCAACAACGTTAAAAAAACGAACGAAGCAGAAGAGCGGGAAAAAAAAAGAAGAGATGAAACAGGGGAGAGTACGTTGGTGAAAAAGCAGTGACACCGGCGGTTCGGCCGATACGAATGCCAAATATACGGCGTGGTCGAACACGAATCGTCACTTAGCACCGAAATTTCTTCCTAGACTCACTGGATCGACCGATCTGATCCGTAATAGTTTCGATACGATCGGCGACGCGTCGATTTCTCCCTCTCGTCCACCGAATGGCCGAACCGATCGTTCGTCTCGCGTACACACGATCCACCACTTGAAAGCACGGAATAACGAGGACGACGACGATAACGGTAGCGGCGACAGACGCGTGCAAGGGAACTCACGTTCCAGAACAATTAACCCCAAAGTCTAATCGATTTAATTAGGCGTCAAGCATAGCCTCTTTCCGATCAATCCTGCCCATCTCGTTCGTCGAGTCCCGAGACCTCCTTCTCTTCCTCCCCGTCATCGGGTCCCCTCGATTCTAATCGACCAGTCGACGTCTTCTTTCTCTGTGTCCCGGACGGAGAAATCGGCTGGCAACGGGGACGGGGACGAGAGTTAGCAGGAAACGAATCGACCGAGCTTTTCTCGTTGATTTATACTCGCACTTTTGCTCTTTTATCGAGCCAAACGTTTTTCTTTTAATCACAATCCAATCGACGACTCCTCGACGACGTTACTCCGACCGCGATCGATCGAGTATCGATCGTAAGTTTCGTGGTTGAACGCGTGACACTAAACGATCGAAGGTAAGCAAGCACTAGGAAAATCGAAACTTTCGAACAGGTGGATCGTGAAAGTTGGTCACGCGGCGCGTCGAAAAAGGGCGGCAAAGTAGGAAGCAGAGGAGGCGAGTTGTGTCGGTGGCAGCGATTTCCCACGTGTTCAGACGGGCGGGCCGCCCCGTGCGCGGCTTGCTGTCAGAGGGCGCGGCGAAGGTGCCGTCTGTCCCGTCATCCTTTGACCCGGTGCACAGATCGGGAGGAGCGGCGAGGTGCAACGTGGTTGTCGCGCGTGAGAGATGCACCGGCTGTCGCGCGGCGCGTGCACCGCGATCTCTCCTGATCGCGCGGTTTCTCCTCTGGTTTCCGCGGGCTCGCTTGCGTCCGGAAAATGCGAGGTCGCGGCGAACGGGCTGTCGAATTTCCACGGGAGATCCGGCTGTTTTCGCGGCGACACTCCGGCGAAAACACGGTCCGCGAGACACGGTGGGGACGGGCGCGAATCGCCACGGACGATGACAATGATAATGATATAACAATAGCGTGCGTTCTCCGCTGGTTCAGATCTTACACTGAAGACCAAGGTACACATACACATGTGTGTCGGCCGGGCCGGCAGGTAGAAGAAGGAGGTAGAGGCTGAGAGAGGTAGGAGGAGGTGGAGTGTGGCTCCGGAGGGAGGGGAGCTAGCACGCTCTTGTGCACCGGCCACACACAATCGCGTGCCTCGACTCCATACACAGACAAGGCCCGAAGCGTACTCTCTCGCGGTGGAATCGGTGAGCTCTCTCCCGCGCGCGCCACGGCTAACGTGCTTTCGCTGTACGTATATACACGCGGACGGGACCGTATCGAACGTGTATTCGTCGATTCGCATTACCTACATGCATAGTGGGACTTAAGTACGTGCATACATACGTACGTACCGGTATGTAGGTACGCGCGCCGCGAACAGAACGGAACGTCTCCTCTGTGATGCGTGTCTTTGCTCTCGCGTGTTTGGCCTCTCACTCTGGCTCGCACCGTGGCACCGGTGTGCGTGGCCGTCGTCGTGGCTGCGTACCTGCGCCGGTGCGTACCTGCGTTCGCGTACAGGCGCACGCGAGCAAGCGAAAAAGAGAAGGGAAGGCAACAGAAGAGGGAGGAAGAAAGGAAAAGAGAGAAAGAGGGCAGTGTGTGCGGCTACACGCGAGGAGACAACGCCATACCGCGGCACACACAGGTATAGACCAGCATCAGGCTAGCCTCGCCTCATCCCGCCAACGGCACCTCGCCTCACTTACATACGATACGATACGATACGAGCGAGCCACAAGGCAGGCAGGTAGCGCACAAAACTAAAGAGACTCGGGGAGAAGCCGTGGCGGAACCGAGATGGTGACGGAGCGACGGAGAAAGAGGGCCGAGACGCGGCTCGCAGGTTGAACCAGGTGAGATGGGGGGAGGGAGAGCGGAGGGAGAAGGAGAGAGCGCTAGAGACAAGGTACGTGGACAGGAGAGAGCGAGAAGGCTAGAGGGAGAAAAGAGGGAGCCAAGACTAACCACTAGCGAGGTAAGAGAAGAGAGTGACCAGAGAGAAGAGACGAGAGGAGAAGAAACGGCCTGCGGGACCTGGTGGAGGGGTGTACTTCGTTGCTGGTGCTGCCGGTGCTGCTGATGCTGCTGTTGCTGTTTAAGCCGCGAGTACGCACGCTTTAAGGCAGTCGCGCGAGTATTATCTCGCTCTCCTCCCTCCGCCCATCGACTTGCCAACCTTCTAGAACTTCTGTTCTAGGGATGAAAGTGGGGTAAAGCCCGGAGAGCAGACCGCGTATCGGTCTCTATTCTCTCTTCATTGATCGGGCGAGTTTGGTTCGGTTACGGATGCCTGGTGAAACCGCTCGAAACCGACTTGAAACCGATTCCAAGCCGATCAGACGGTGTTATACGAAGACGATATATCGTGACTATCGTTCCGGTATAATGTATACGATTTTCGAACAAGTTTCGGAAACATCTGCATCGGCCAATTAGTCGTGGCGAAAAATCCGTCAGCTCCGACAGATCCGGTCGGCCTTATCGCGACGAAGGATCGATAAAAGCGGGCAAATCGAACGCAAGGAGGATTAAGACGCGCGGAGAGGACGATCGGCTCGCGTTCAGGGCACCGTAACCGGCTGTCTCGTTTCCATCGGCCGAATTACCTGTCATCTCTTCTTATCTCGGACAATCCGTTCATCCGTTTCTCCGCGTCTCGTTTCTCGAGAGAGAAGCTGAGACGCTCTCGCTTCCTTCTTCTTTTTATTTTGCCCCTGTTCTACCCAGGAGAGGACCGCGAAATTAATTGAATCGATACCCCGTGCGACGTGTGCAACGGAAATAAATATCTCTCCTTCGTTATACGTATTTCTCGCCGTAATAGCTAGGCAAGAACCGAGTATAACGTAATACCAGAAGATAAGTACTCTTTCTCCTAAGCGGTTGTCGAATGGATCACGCGCGAAATAGCGACACGCGTGAACAATAGCCGCGGCACCGTTACATAAATCGAATTACCTAACAGGCCGAGTCATTGCACAACTGTATTTGCGTGCGTCGATGGTACCAAAGTGATTTGTTTGCGCGCAATTTAGAACATCTGTGCGTACGGCCTTCGCCGGCCGTGTTTGTAGGCACACTCGTGATAATAACCTGCCGCGCGGCAAACCGCCGAAGGACGTTTTCGAAAAGTCCGTTACACTCGTCTCGCCATGCCTACTCTTTCCTTCTTAGTCTTTTCTCTGCAGCGCTTACCTTTTACCTCGTTTGATTATGTATCCTGATATTATACGCAGCAGCGATATTATAGAAGGAGGGACGATGGTACGTGCGGTGACCGATCGATGCAAAAATAAAAAATCGGGCCATGGGGAGGAAGGTGTTTGATTTATCGTTCGGTCGCGTTCCGCGAGCCTTGAGGTGGCGCGATCGCGCGGCCGTTGCGCCACGTCGCGTTCCAATTTTGACTTCTACCGGCGCATAATGAATCGGTATGCAAATCCTCGAATAAGGATCATAACTCATTCGTGCGATATCGTGTTCTCACACGCGGTCAATCGGACACGCCGAGTCCAAGGCGACACGGCCTCGACGCGACTCGCCGCGGACACACCGTCCAGATAAGAACACCGAACACCGAACGCGGCAATTACAACTGCGTACGCTTCTGTGTGTATTTGCCATGCTCGAACGATGTGCGTATACAGAGTGACGCGAAAGTAACACAGCTTTAAAATGATTAACAATGAAACTATCAGGATTGGTAAAAGAACCTTATGGTATCTGTCCTTGTGAAACGATTTAAAAGATAGTCGTTGTAGGGAATTTTTATTTTATGTCTCATTGAAGCAATCCTGTTTGCTAAATTATACGAGCGACGAAATTTAATTATCATTTTTTTCAAGTTGCTTATCAGTCGACTAATAAACAAACTTCATGCGCAATTTATCGTCGACGATTTTAGTATAACGAGTTCTTCACCTTTGATATTTTTACCATCCAACAATTCCTCCATGTTCATACGTAACGTTAAATTCTTTACTCTCCAAACCATTACCTAATTTCTTGCCCTCATCTCTGGCGGATTTGCTCCTTCAGAATCAGCCAAGAATTTGGTACACAAATCTGTTCAAAGATTAACTTCGCGATGCATAATGAATCACGATACGCAGCATTTTCTATACAATCTTTCCAGTTGCGTTACTTTTATCTCACCCTATACGTATATTCGACATATAGAAACAGAGCGGAGCTGACAGAAGAATAAAAAAAACGAAAAAGCGATCGAGTCGAAGTGACATGAAATATGCGATCACGTCCGCGTAAAAAGCATCGGCCCACCATCGTCCCTGTTAAGTGTCCGCGAAACCCACTCGCGACCGGGTTTCCTCTAGCTGCGTTTCGCAGTCTTTTGCGTCGCGAGCCGAGAGATTTCAGCTCGTCCGGGGGGAGAACCGACGTGATTAATGATCTCCGGATCGAGAATCCGTGAAACGAGAACCGAGCTCCACGCGAGGATCCCTGCCACCTGTGCGCGCGATCGCCTCCGTGCGTAGAGGAAAGAAGAATCTGAGAACATGTTCTTGCCCATCCTCCATCGATCCATTTCGACAAAAAGATCTAATATTTCCGCTGTGAAAAGAACATGATACTTTACAAATTTCGAGTCTTTGGACAGTTCGTGACGACTTCCATCGGTCGACCGACACGGACGAAGGAAGATTCGAGGTTCGAAGGGGTTCTAGACGATATTTACGATCGAGGAACGAGGTCACGGAACGCGAACCGAATAATGAATTTCGCGACGGGAAGACACTCGCGTGTTACCACATGCACACGTATACGCACACACAAACACGACACGGTTATTAAAGCGTTCGAGGGCGGATTTATCGCGTGCCCGGTGGACATTAACTGGGCAAAGTGTCAAGGGCGACTGAGCTTGTTACGGCACGGATGCTTCACTTTATCAGCGAACGAACATTGACGGGAAACCGTGAGAAAGAGAGACGGATAGGCAGATAGAAAGCAGCGCCGGAGGAACGTTAACAGAGGCGAGAGAACGGTTGGTCAGAAGTAAGAGAGAAAGACAGTGCAAGAGGACCGCGCGGGGTGTTGGAGGGAAGGGGAAAGGGTTCGTTCGAAAAGCAGGGTACCCGTGTCCATTGACCGTAGGTACGCCAGTGTCGACCGCATCGATAATTCGATAAAGTGTCCTCACATTACCCTATTGATTGCTCCATTGTCCCGCGACGCTTCTCGCCGATGGGCCTCGTCCAAGCTTTCAACCCCTTGGTTCAACGCTTTGCTTCCTCTTCCTTAGTCTCACCGCGGCGGACTCGTTTGTGTACACGATTATAACGATATTTCCATACGTAAAAGGGATAGTTCTGTATCGATCGACGCGGTCGCAGCCTTCGTTAATCATAGAGCCAGGGACGCGGGAGTTATTGAATTTCGAAGAAGCTCACCCGCGACCATCTAGCCGCCAACGATTCGATAACTTCCGTAAAATCTCTGGTGTTCGTAGCTACGTCGATGATATTCGTGAATCGAAATCTAAAATTCTCCTGATATAGATATAGGAGACATTGTTCGACACGTTTAACAATCTACTATTCAGCAATGTTGATAGTAGCAACGATAAGCTTCGATAAAGAAGTAACGGAATAAAATTGAAAGTTTTTTCGATGATAAAGTTTTCCTAAAACGATTCGAATGTGACGGAGGATCTTCAAAATATTAGACGACTTCGATCGATAATTGCTTCGGAGAAAATTACAATTGTTTATAAAGGTTCTTATCGACATACGCGAGAATTCTCAGTATTTTTCTATCAGCCCCCGTACATCAATGGCCACGCGAACGGCCAGCCGGATCTCTCGTGAAATCGACGATCGATTATAGCCGAGGAGGGTCTGTAAAGAAAGCTGACGCAGGAAGGAGGTGAGAGGGGCCAGGCGAACAGCACACGGAGGAGAGATCCGGACCTCTGCTGCATGCCTGAATCCTAATTGAATCGTCAGGATGCTCGACTACCGGCCCTTCTCCGGCCCGCTGACATCAAGAATGTGACAGACAGTCGGGCATCGTGCCCTTTTCACGATCCCTCCGCGTCGAACCTCCGGCGACCCGCCGTACGATTCCGATGTATTGCCCGTCGTTCCGTCCAGCTCGTTTACGCATAATTTGCTCCGCCGTGATTTGGGTTTACGACGCGCGAACCCCTTACACCGCCGACCGGAGTAAATCAACGCTACACGATCGAACGATGTTTTCTCCTGACCTTGTCGGTACTTCCGTGAATTCTTTCGTTCGCGTAAGACGGATTAAGTTAAGCTATTTGGAGCTAAGGTATACGAAATTAGAGAAAAGTTTCGTTTATACACGTCGTACGAAGGGAAACGAATTTTTCTTGTTAGACGAATAAGTTGAAGCGATTAACGAACAAATATCGTTAGTGAAGAAAATTCTATATTTGTTAAATACCGTTTACACAGGAAGAAAATATCGATAACAGCTTGTTTTATCGATCTAACGTCTTTTGGATCCCAGTTTTATACATAATTTTCATAGCGTTCTACCAAAATACCAGAATTTAAATAATTTTTTGAGAACCGAGTTTCCCCTCTCCCTCGAGTTTGCCACGCTAACGGTAACCAAAAAACCGATAATTTTCGCTTCCGCGTGAAATATCAGCACGGGTTGGCGAACAAGGATTCGTTTCTAGCCTCTAGGGAATCTTCTGACATTGGACTTGAGCTAAGCTTATCGTTCGTGGTGTTTGTACCTGTTCTTGTGGGCGGAGCACGGCGTGCCATTCTATTTCAGCTCGGCTTTCATTCATAACTTGGGTTTTTAATAGCTTGCCGCAGCATAACACGCAGCGCCTCTGGCGATGTTCGAGGATAGCCCCGATATCGTCCCGTAGACGTAAAGTCCACGCGAACCATAGACGCTCGAATGCACCCCTTTTCCTCGACTTTTCTCGCACAAATCGACGCTTTATCTGATCCCAAGATATTAATCGAAATATCAAAGGTACGACTTTTACTCGTTCTCCGAGTTTAATTTTGGAAATGAAAGTTTGATGAAATAGCGATGAGTATGAAATAATGATATCGATACTATCAAGATGATAAAGCGAACATAAATAATATAACACAAATTACGTAACTAAAATTATAGCATCATCGCTTTTAAAAATGGAATACTATCTCCCCTCGTCAAAAGAAAATTTATCGAGTTTTGAATTAAATGCTCTTACTTTCAACGACAGGTAATATGCATGTACCATTAAATACCATTCTGTTAAATCTTCTTCTGAAAGGAACTAAAGCACGAGTCGTATCAAAAAACATACATCTCATAATGAGATACGAGCTATATGTTAATTCGCTTGCACCAGGTGCACGATGGAAACGAACTTACGAGTATCGCTAACTTCAAAATTTATCGAGATTGTCGAGACGTTATAATTCCTTCGGTCCGTTAATCTCTATAAGAATAGAAATGAAAAATAACCTGTACAGCTTTATCGTCCGAAAAGAAATGTAAAGATATACACGATCGAACATATTTCTTTCTTATTGCTACAGTTACTACATTTTTCACACCTTCAAATTTACAAAACCAATAAATATAATATTCTTTCTTAATTTATGAACCTCCGATATGACAAAACTAACGCGTCGAGTCGAAGATAAGAAGAATAAGATTATTCAACATCTGGACGATCCTTACAGGCTCGTATGGAGCACGAATGGAATTTGAGGAAGGCGGTTAATGAAGAAATCAGCCTGTGTATCTATGTATGTAACTACGTCTGGTAGTAGGAAAACGGGCTGGTTTGCTAAGATCGCGAGCAATTTCATTCGCAAGAAACCCGGAATTACGCAACGAGGCATGGTCCTGTCAGGAATGATATATTATAGATGCGATACGAAGATTAGATGTCTGAGAGCAGATATAATTTTATACACTCTCGTGGAACGCGTTTCCTGTTTGACAAAAGAGAAACGGCGCCGATATTTGCAGCGCGCGGCAGCAACAGCTTTGCAAGGAAAACAGAAACAGAAACGATAGAGGGAATGGCGTGCGACGCGAGCGCCACGGGATCGAACGTGGTTTCCGGGCGGCCAGGCGAAACCGGAAGAGCACTTGTTATCGTCGAAAGACGTACATCTGCTCGCATAACCGTAACACGAGCTCGTGGAATTCCGTTTGACATCGGAGAAGTGGATCTCGCTCGAAGCAGATCGCTATCGCGACCTTTTTTTTTCAAACGTAAACTGTTAATTCGTTCCATGCATTAACGTTCGAACGATCGCCTCCCGAGAGCGCGCAGATACAGCGGCGAACGAATCGGGTGCAATTAATCTGACAGTGCACAGACGTGTTTCGCGTTTCGACCGTTTCCGGCTCTCGGACCGCGCCAGACGTTGAGCAACGTATCACACGCGTGTATACGTTCACGTCCCGTTCGTGCTTGCGCCACTCGATCAAAACGACCACGATTATTATGTACAGAAGTTTATCATTTATTATTATTACTCTCTTATTTTCCTCTTCTCGGAGGTTATCGATATTCAATTGAAATATGGACGAATTACCGCGTTTATCATTCGTAATGTGAAACGATTGGATGTTAAACGTTTTTACGTCGATAAAAAATTAAGGGACAGACTGAATTTTACAGGAAACATTCGTTGCTGTAAGAATTTGAAAAGACAACTTGGTTCATCGAACGTCTACAGTGTACCACAAGTACGTCTCTCCTCGACGAAGGAGAAAGCTCTCTCAGCCCCGTCATCGGGCGAACGCCATTTTTGTCGCAGGTGCGGACGAATGTTCGGCAACAAATCATATTCTTCTCTCTTGGCGACCGGCAGGCGGAGAGAGCGTGTCTTCGTAAGCCGATTAATCCTATCGAGCGTATCTCCAAAGGATTCTCTCCCTGTTATTCTCTTTCTCTCTCTGCTTGACACACAGGAGGATGAAAGGCCGTGACACGCATATAGGTAGAAACGCGCGAGAGGTCCTTTGGGCGCGATCATCCTCGCCAGTGGTTAAAGAAGGAGAGAATAACGATGGAGAACGGGTCGGCAGGACGGGGGTTGGGAGGGTGGATGAATATCCGAACAAAGAAGGAAGAGGGATAAGGAGGGAGGTATACACGAACGGCGCGAAGACGAGGGGTGGGCAGAGAGGCGAGGGCGACGCCACGAGGCTTATAAATAGACACGCGGATAATCACTCAGGATTTATGGTAACCACGGATTATCAAGTTGTACAAGGGGGTATATTTCATATTCGCGACGTTACCTTATTTCAATGGGGGAATACCTGTTCCGCGCGTTACAAACTGCATGAACGCGCATACACGGGACAACACGTGTGTTGCCTCCGCATCCTTCCATCTCCTTTTCACCATCCTTCTCTCTCTTTCTCTTATGGCGTCTATGTACACGTATATACACGAGGCTGTGGATCACACACAGACTTGGAACCAAGACGCCACGGAACTGGCTCGAAGAGGCGTTCAGGTGCTTTCTCTCTCTGTCCCTCTTTATCTTCTCGATTCTCCCTCTCCGTCTAGCGTTCGTCCTGATCTCGCAGCGGCTTGCCCCTCTCTCAAAATCATTCCCACGTTCGCCAGAGTGCGCCTACAAAAGTGGCCAGCCACTTTTCCGAGAGACCGATCCCCTGACCGATCACCGACGACACCGTACACTGGCTCGATATCCGGTCTCGAGATTAGAACCAGAACTCTTACGGGCGGAACGGCGTCGTTGGCGTCGCCCGTCCGTCACAGCTGGAATTTCGAAACCACTCGACCGAAAGGATGAAATTGCAGGTGAGATACGGCACGGTCATGGCTCCTTCGAGAACGGGAAAAGACAAGCAGAAATTGCTACCAGAATGGGACCGCGACCCTTCCTCTTCAGCTTCTTCGTGCTCTTCATCTTCTTTCTTACGTACGGGAACACGGAATGCGTTTTTAACCCGTCATCTTAAACCCACCCTTTATAATCGTGCTGGTTTTTATTTACACGAGATCTAGTCGTTTGTTTGTCTTACGTTGCATCAGAGAATTACTCCCAGGAACTAAGAAAATTGTTTTACTGTCCAGTTTAAATAGAAAATTAACGAGAAACGATACGAGGGAAGACAAAGAGAGTATTTATCATTTGATTTTCGCGCGAAATGTTTCCTATTCTTCGATCCATCAGTTCAAATTTTTCCGATAAAACAATAACCATAATTAATACATACCATACTCTGACAGCATCATGCATCACTCCTACACCACGATAAGAGAAATACATCACAGGCAAACTTCCCGAATTCCACGGCCCAACCCGTCCAACACGTTGCCTTACCAAGAAACAACGGTTCCATCTCACCTAACAGGATTCGATTCTTCCTCACATGACTTCTCTCCTATCCGGCGGAGAAAAGACGCGTGAGAAACGCCTCTAAGCGTAACCCCTCGACTCGCGCGACCCTTATCGGGTCTCGAGTATCTCGCGCGTAGTACTCGCGGCCGTCGATCGATCGCCGAGTGAAAATGGAAAATGATTCTTCGGCAACGTGTTTATCGATTTCGAACAAAGGCGCGCCGCGAAGTCCGATAAGCTCGCGAGCGGAGATCTGTCCGGCGATTTGTTCGTTCGTTCGCTCGTTCTTACGATCGTTCGTTCGTTCGCGGCAATTACGAAGGAGCCTGGAAGAACGCACCGCGCGATCCTTTGAGCGCGCGAGTCACCTCCGTCTGTCTCGGTTCGCCGACAGAGGCATCGCGTGTACCCCAGATTATATCGCCAGGATGCAACAATAGACCCAGAGTCCCTCTTACCCGCCTTCCCGATCTCCAGCATCTTCTACCGTTTCTGTCCCTTCCCCTCTTTGCCGCCCCTTCGTCAGCACACCCACCCCCAACAGCCTGACGAAATATTCCCACAGAGCGAGCTTACATATGGGATTAACGCACCCACTAGGCTTCCCATTGTCAACACACGCACACACCACGCTAGGTGCCGCTCCTACAATACCCCAATATTCCTCGATCTAAAACCGACCGCCGCGGCGTCTTTCTACGCGATTGTTAACGGACTGCTTCCATTATGCGGACCTAGGCCAGCTCCGACCCTCGGATCAGGTTGCTCACGATTTTCACTATCAGAACCAGATGAGGTCGTTTCGAACCTTCGACGACACAAGTGGAACTGTTTCGTAGACTTTGAGGTGAATTTTTTGGAAATGAATGTTGAAAATGGTGATTAAAATGCATAACTGAGATGAATGTAGAGGAATTGATAATGTGGAGAGAGGATGTTTGTAGAGTTTGTATTAGGATAATATATGTTGCTATAAACGTGTCGTTCTCGTTGTAGATTGCAGATATGGAGATCTTTGTGCAATAAATACCTAAGTACTTGGTAATTGTAGATATCGTTGCTGATCGTAAATTGACATTTGTGCTTGTCATATCGACAGTGGGATTGTAAATGTTTACAGGGAATCGAATGAAATAGACACGGTGTAAAGATTAACTATCTTTGTAATGATGGATCAGTGTTAAAATTTCTCTAGAACATTTCTGAGAATTAATAATTTAAGAACACTTGTAGCAGAATTTAGTGAATGACATAGTGTGTAACTACCACAGTTACAATTTCGTAAAAACAACTGCAGCTATGTGCAATTTGATAGAGCATTAAAAACATGCGAACGATCGAGGAACAGTTAGATTGGAATATGCAATTAGAGAAAGATAGCAACGCTATCGGAAAGATAAACCTACGAATGCGGTGCATCTTTAGAATGAATTATTGCAATATTCAGCCATGATATCATTAGAATCTCATATCTCAAATTCATCGTATTCCATCTCTCACCACGAAGAATCTAATTTACTGCTAACAAGGTATGTAATGACCGCGCACACACATGGAGTAACTTTATGAATATCGATCTACACGGAATTAATCTGACTTATTAAGCAGCCACGGAAAACGCGACTCATCGTGTCCACGGCGATTGGAAAAAAAAAAAGAAAAAGAAATCCGACACGCAGAGACGAATCAATTCATCTAGCCGCGTCGAACGGTAAACAATCGCTTTCAACGAGGACACGACACGTGGAGCACAAAAGGATCTTCAGGAAAGTTAGAGCGGGAGAGTTAACTATGCCGATACACAATCAGCATAGGGACAAAGAATACAACCAGCTTGCTCATTCTCATCTTACGTTGCTACATTACTCGATTCGCAGATTTGATCATTCCAATTAATAATGAAACTATGCGTTCCATATGTTTGAGATTGTACGAAGGAAGGTCCTGTTACAATGCTATAACTAATCAGTGCTATACATATGTCTTCCGTTAACCAAATAACCACCAATAGTAGCCGACCACCTTTCGATGATAATGTTAACATAACACAGTTGCTATTGATAGCAAACATGGGTAAGAACGAAAAGAAAACACGGTATTCGGACACATGCGAGTGGTAATTGAAGAAGATGCGCCCTTATATGCCGAGCATTCATCTGACAAATCCATTCATCCGTTCACCTGAGCCACCGCGGCCTTGAGCGATCCTACGGCGCGTATACGGGCGAGAGAAGTAACCATCGCATTCCAACGGCAATGAAAGCGTGCACGAATCGAGCGGTGCGTCGACGAGGAACGAAAGAACGGTACTTAAGGGTCCGCTCCTTTCTCGCGGCTCCCGTGAAAAAAATACTTTCGCTGGGAGGTTGGTACGAACGACGAGGACATTGAAGAGAGGGGCAGTCGGGGGCGGGGATCATTCCGAACGATGACTAGGCGATTTCTTCGATTCGTCGGATGCTCGGTCCACGGAAATATTCCGCAAAGCCGATATCGGATTCATTGCTCACGAATTCGTTCTGAAGCGTTCCATCTTCGGTCGAGCTTGTTCATTAGCACGATAATGGGTTACTCGAGCGGCGAGTCCAGCTTCTTCTCCTTTCGAATCGACGTTAGATTACGCGCATTCCGAACGATACCTCGAGCCATCGAGATTCCCTCGGCCAAGGAACTTCTCTCGGTCTTCGTGACATTACCTTCGGTTTATACGCGAGTGGTCGTTTATCGTAATTCGGGCGGGACGACTAAAGAGACTCGCGGATGCAGAATCCGCGACGATTAAACGCACCAGATACAATGTCAGTCATGGAAAATCCTGGCTCCAGGAGATAATACGAATCTACGTGCCTGTTAACATTCCGTTTGGTCGTGGAACGGGTTGCCGACTCGATGAGCCGCGTCTCGATCTTCCCGACGAGCTTCACCATCCACCTTAATTAGCCCTGGATTTATAATGCCGCAAATCGAACGCTCGATTGATCATTTTAAGAGTTGTTTCACGAGCAAGTGGTTTTATTATCATTATTATTATTATTATTATTTTGCTGATACGCGAGACGCGTAGCGAGCGGAGGAAGGAAGAAAAGAAGAAAAAATGGCTTCGTAGTTGAAAATAGGCGTATAGCTAGTGTGTATCGGGATCGACGATCGAACGCGTTAATAACAACGTTAGTATGGCCGCGTAGAATATCCTGTGGGATCTCCTTATTAATTTTTCGCCCGGGCGGATCGCCGTCGTAATTTCTTCCGCGGCCGAGATATTCAGCTTTTGCTCGTAATTATATCAGCGACGATTTAAATTCTAATACCCGAGCACGGCAAGTCCGCAAGCCGGTTAATGATCTCTCGTCACGAGCGGAGAGCGCGACAGAGCGGGACCCTTGCTGGAGAAAGAGAGAAAAATTAACGCTGAAAGTGCCTGTGGTGCAACAGATCAAAGCAAAACGCGGTTAACGTCGTCACCGGTTTTGTCGAACGTGAAACGACCTGGGCCACGATATCCGTCGTTAAAGATACGTGTTGAACGAGCAGAAGCTCGCGTTCCCGCTTGTATAAACGTCACAATAAAAAAATTTGTTGACCACTGCGAGAAATCGTATGGAAAACCAGCTCGTTGTCGTGAAGGAAGACGTTCTCTCGACCAATACCTCTCTAAGGCGAGCATAATAATATTTGATCGAACGAAGAAATGGAAAGAACAAAAACCTGGTTATACCGCTCAAACGAATAAAGATGAGTATAGATGACCGTATTAGTTTAACTTGCTTATTCTCGTGATTAACTTTTGATATATGTATATATATATACTGCTATCCTTAATCACAAACAGCTTCAAACAATTGAATCCTAAATGTTAAATGTAAATGCAAATACTAAATTGTACGTATTCTTTTTCGGTAATACGATGACCTGATTGCACAACTTTACGTGGAAAAAGCAAATAAAGGGCGGAGCGTTCGAGCAGCGGTGGAGAAAAATGGGTTCTCGAGATCGAAACCGTTCATTATTCCTCCCCTTTGAGCGACACGACGATGTGTTCCGTTCTGTTAATGTGTAACGCGACCAACGATTCGAATCATTGTTACGTAATGAACGAACGCGACTAATAAGACGTTGTCGTGTAAACGAACGTATTTAACGACCCGCTCACAGCGCAACGTAAGCGTGCTGCGCTCGTTTCTACGCGTTATCGTCCCAGGCTTTGCAATAACGATCATTCGTACTGCTGTTGACACAGGTTCAATAAGCGGAATGAAAGATTAACGACCTACTTTGATTTTCCACCACTATTACATTTTATTTTTAATCTCAGTCTTTATAGGTTCACTTTTTACTAATCTTAAATTCTGTTGCAACAACTTTGCGATATTTTTCTATTCTAAACTCTGAATTTTTTAATTAGAGAGATCTCATTGCGAACGTGATTCTATCGCAAAAACTACAGAATTTATAAAAAGGATTTAATCTTTAAAATTTTGCTATTTTTAGAACGATTAATTAAGTTCTGACATGTATAAATTGTCTTAGTTCTTTCGTCCATGAAGTCGTGATATTACTTTTTGTAGTAATCTATTATCGTTTTATTTAAATCCATCGCGTTGCATATTATGATACTTCGATAAATCTGCAATGATCTTTTTTGTACATCCTTCGCTATTTAAATATACCTACATATACATTACGTTTATTTATAATTATCTGCACAGGTACGATGCAAATCATTTTTAAAGTGAGATTGACATTTTTTTACAACGTTCAGGTATGCATTGTACGGAATATTTCGTTACTTGTGATTTCTTGGATTCAAATTAAATGTGCATAATTTGTTTTTTTAGCGAGACTTAAACGAAAACGTCAATAAAGGTATTAATAATTAACAGGATAATTTTATTTCAGCGTATAACATTACTTTACACTTACGTGTAATTAGCGTGTAATTATTAATTTTTCTTTTCCTTTACCGATTTACCGATTCTTTCCACAAAAAAGAAACGGAAAAGGAAGCAAAATTAAGACTGAGAAATTGAAAAGAACATTCATCATTCAGAATCACCAGTTTCCCGGACAGACGTACGTAAGTATATATAGGTATGTACCAACGTCTTGGCCAACGTCTTCATAGAAAAAGAAAAACAAGTGAAAAGAAACTAGAGAGAAAAACCGAAGGAGAGCAACGAAAGGAAAAAAGAAGTACACAGACCGGACACTCGAAGGTGGCAGTTTTCCAACGCAGCAGCTTAGCCGGTACAGTTGAAAGAGATACGTGACGCACACATGCGCGGCCGGTTCAGGGGGAGCGTCGCGGACAATGCCAAGCTGCGCTACGACGACGTGCGTACGAGGTGACTGCCTGTGTTCGGTGTTTCGCGAACAAATGGGAGAGCATCGTGCCGGCACCCTGGCTCGGTGGCGAGGAGATACCGGAGGAAAAGGGGCACCGCCACGAACGACGACGACGAAGACGACAACGACGACGATGACGACGACGACGACGACGACGATGGCGACGGCGACGAAACAACGACGAGGACGAGGATGAGAAGGTAGAGGAGGAGGACAAGGAAGAAGAAGAAGAAGAGGTCGAAAGCATTGTTCCGCGCCCCTCGCACCGTACACCGCGGACCGCTCGTTTTTCGTCCCACTACGTTTCATACCGATGCACCATGCGGTACCTTCGCTCTCTCCCTTTCTCTCTTTTTCTCCACCTCCCTAAAGCCATCTCAAACGCACCGGCCCGTGCTCAGGTGTGCTCCATTGTTAAACGCCCCACATATCGCGTACGCGGCCCGCGCTTACCCTCTTTATTATGTGTTTGCCCATTATAACGAGAGTGAGAAAGAGATACGAACCGAAAGCGGAGCAACAGAGACGACGGGAAGGGGATGGAATAAAAAAGACACGTGGGGTGAGGAATAGACTAGAAACGCAGAGCCACTGGCTGAGGGATCAAGTGGCATTGTCCGGTCCGACGATGCCCTCGCTTTTGTAAGATCTTGCGCATCGCTGCCAGCCAGCGATTCGAATGCCTCCCGTATACACAGAGAACGATAAAACATCCCGAGGAACGAATTCACCTAATGTCGCTTAGCTCTGCTTGGAAATGGGGAGTCTTGACCCTGGGCCAGGAGGAAAGCTCGTGGAAGGTAATAAGTAAGGATTTTTGCTCGTTTCGATGTTTACATTATGTTCAGCCACGGCAACGATGCGAACTCAAGTCGTTTTGTTGGTCCCTTTGCGGAAGCATTTCGCGACTCAGAAAACGAAGAAAGGAAAGAGAAACAGAGAGAGAACTATGGCTCTTTATCGCCAGCTCGTAGAGTACTGTACGCACGGGATACGCGTTTCGTAGGGATTTTTCAACGGTACCAATTGCGCGATTTCCCTCGGTTTCCAACGGGCTGAACGTACCGTATCCGAGAGTACGAGTACGTAGAAACTTCTCGCGTAGTCTCGAACGGGTTGGGATTGAACTCAGACGCAAGGGCTCGCCGGGAGAGGCATAGCCAAAGGGATTTACGCGGTACTCGACGCGGACTCGACCTTTAGGGTCGACCCATTGAAAAATTAGTAAATTATTTAAGACTCCGCCGGCCACGTCTGTGCTTGTTCGCGGTTGATTTATTTCGACTATCGTGATGCATGGGCCGGCTATCCAATATTGTAATACGTTTTGCATACGTGGTATATACGCGCGCGTACGTATCATTGTCGACGTTCCGTGGCCTAGCGATTGAAACACTACCCGGGCTATATCTCAACAGGTTCGCCGAGCGTTATGAGCGGCTGCTCTACACGGCATTATGTTCTCTGGATGGGCTGGAACGATGCGAAGGGGAGAAGAAGAAGATACCGGTCGCAGTTGTCGGATCAGAATCCTATATTATCGCGCTCTAGAAGCTCCGGGGCAGGTGTATCGGTGACCCTTGTCTTAGCACGTATTCCACACGCATTTTACACCCTACACCCTGGCGGGATAAGACAAAGCGAAATATACCATCGACTATGGCGCGAGAGGACGGCTCGTTCTTCTTCGAGCGCCACAGCTCTAACCGCGACCGCGTGAAACGCCTGTCCGCCAGTTTTTACGCTGTTGCAGCGTTCAAACTGTTTTTAAAGAACCGGTTTCATACCGATTACAGGTGTTTATTATTGTACTTATGCAACGCCGGATTGTTACCGACACCAAGTTATAGGACGAGGTTTGATTTCTATTTTCAGACTGGATAAAAGGGACAGATTCATTGGAAAGCAAATGAAATTAATGACAATTTTTCCGACCGTCGATAAATCTTATACGAATGTACGGCAACGTACAGTATAGAAACACATAAATCTAGTTTATTGTCATAAATTCGTTACTATGGATAGATTGTAATACCGATACCTATTATGCATACCCATTATGCATCTTGATGTTGTTAGGTTGTTTGCTTTTAATTGTTATACTTTGGAATTCGAATTAATCGCTTCTATGTTGCAAGACGTCTATTTCTAGTTTTCCTATGCTAATTCCATGCATTTCGATATGAACAGGATATACAAGTTAATTAGGAAAATACGCTGACATGTTATCTTTATATCCTTGGAAAAATGAGACATCGAAGTGATCATATACCGGTTGTTGCTTAAGAGAATAATGAGTTTAAACTACTATCGTATTGTTAAAGGTATCGTGTACCAAGCACGTTTAATAAATCGAAAATAATCGTTAGATTGCTTATAACTCTTGGCAGATGTCTAGCTGCTACGAAATACCCAATTTTCGAGACGTCGATACTAAACTAATCTAACATGCGTAAGTGCATTCGACCCTTGAGCCACCATAAATGATTTTGTCGAGTTACCGGTGCACTTACTCACTCGACGTCATTTTTCACGCTGACGTTCGCTTTAATAAGTAAGCAACAAACCTCATTTAACATCTCACACGCACCGAGCTGTTCCACGGTTCCCCCTTCGGAGAACTTGTCAGAATCGAAAATCGCAATTTTCCCGTTAAATACACCTCGCCAGTTAAGGGTTACACTAAACTTTCACGCTTATTAAGGAGGCAGAATCGCGGTGCACCGGCAGCGAGTTAGCTAGCTCGCTCGTGCACACGCAGGCTGTTTGAAATTCACGCTATAAGTTGTATCAACGTCCCGGACATTCAATCCCGGCGTACGTTGCGCGAGCCCGGCCGGTAATGAAACATTTAACGCGCGTTCCCTTATCTCCGCATCTGGTAATATACAACGAACGGTGAGTACGGTGAGGTGCGATAATTCGAGCGCGCGCGCGGCGATTCGCGCCGTTTTTCTCCCCACCATCGGCTACACCGTTCCCGTTACATAATGGCGAGCCTCGAAACGAGCAGGACTGCCACTGAAAAGCAGTCGTGCCCGCGGTGTACAACTCGTTAATCACACAGGCGAACGCTGCCGCGAGTTTTCAAAGCTTTCGCATATACACATGTACGTATGTACACAGGCTCGACCGACAGTCGACATTCGGTTCGACAACGTTCTACGTCAAATCCGCGCCGATTCTCTAATTCATCGACGCGTGCGCCAGTCTTTCCTCGCATCGCGAATCGTTTATCGCGCGATCTCCGCCACGATAGTCTATCGCGATGCTGCATTGCACCGCGCGAAAATGTTTTCCCCCGTGGGTAAAGCTACGCGCCGTCCCTGAATGCCAACGTTCTACGATTCCCCTTGACTTTTGTCCGGGGCACTTGAGTTATGTTAAAGTCGGCACAAAGTATAGAAAGTCGGCTCGTACTCACCTCCGAGACAATCGCTGCATTCTAGTGTCGTACGTGTCAGCTCGTCAATATCGACGATACGACGTACCTTTACCATTGATTTCTTTGTTAGAGGTTGTTGCACGTTTCACGAATCAGCCCGCGGGCTTATTATCTGATGGAACGTCTAAAACGATCGTTCGTTCGAAGGGAAAAGAATGTGGGAACTTACCGGTGCCCGTCGAAATACTGCGTTCATTGGTCAGAAGTTCTCGCGTAGATATTCAAGTTTGTAAACATTACATGTAAGCATAGATGTCAGAAATACGTCATCAAGCATGTGCGTCACAACGATCGTTCACCATATAACCACACGCGACGCGGTCAAATGCGTAAATTCGTATACGACTGTTAACGAATGTGATCGACGAATTACATACGATATAACGATCACGTAAATCAGCACTTATTATTCAGAAATACGGTCGTCGTGTGTACGTAACTTCTGCGCGATGCAACAACTATTTACGGGAAAACGAACCTTTTTTGACCGGCTACACGCGGCAACAACTCGAACGCAGCCATATTTGTTTGTTGACTGACAGATGACGCGCCGCGGTCTCTCTAGCGGCAAAATTCGAAATTATAGTGCGCGCTCAAGCGTTGCTGCGATGTTAAGATAATTGAAATGATTTCTTGTTAGAAGGGTAAGTGAATCATTGCTATTGGCATCGCGAGTATGGCTTACGCTGTTTTAATAAAGATGTATCACTGTTTCCTTACTTTACTTAAGTCGCCGTTGCCTTTTATAGTTTTCCATTGGGTAACTATAGACTTCACTGGAATAAATTACTTTTAATAGGATATAAAGCAACGATTCTAAGAAGTATATTTAAATGTAATTCAGAGGTTCATGCTATATACCAATAATTTATAAGAACTAATAATATTAAGGTCCTTTCGTTACCGCCGTTTAAGTAAAAGTCGTTGCTCGCAGGGCAAATTTCAAATTTTTGACATGTTACGTAATACAACAAATAGTTTTAGATAAACAATAATAGAAATTGATAAGTAGACAATCCAAGCGGCTTTTACAATGCGTCACATATACGTGAGGCGTAGTAGCGAAAGGCTTAAATACAACGTGTTTCAATTGATAAGAAAAATAGCGACACATTCTGACTCCGAAGATAAATATGAATTGTAAAAACAAGATGAGTCTTCGATCCACTATAAACGTTTCGTCAGAGCATACACACAAAAAATAAAAATTTCGATACGCATTTTCCATTTTAACATTGATATCGCCTTCAGCATCGCTTAGAATTGTAATATTTCTACAAGTTCGACGGGAATTGCAACGCGTTGTTAATAGATTCACGTCCGTCCGTCGCATGAGCAGGATTCGTTCAAGGTGCGGGTATGATTAGTAATTCAGATCACCGCGAAGTAAGATATTACGCGGCCGGAGTAATTACGGCGTCGGTACGAGTTCTGAAGAGTTCCGAAGATTTTTCCGCGGCGACGTGTCTCCGTTTAGGACGGCTATGCAATTAATGAACCGTCGCAAGCACCGGCCCCGGCATGCCGATCCAGAGTTAAATTTAGCAAGATTTAGCATAACGCTTGGTTAATTAGTCGAATGGAATCTAAGGCATCCGATTAAAGGGGAGTTCGGAATAGGGAACAGAGGACACGGCGGGGCAGCGCTCGCGTGCGTGTAGATCGCGTCCTTGTGTTGCCAAATAGGTAGTGGCGACATCTACTTGGCGCCAGTCCACTCGTTCTGCAAGCGTACCATCCCGACACGTTCTATACGTTGTCGAAGAAGGAAAGGACAGAACACGGAGGACCAGAGAGCAGTACGAAGACGACGAGGTGGAGGACGCGTAGTTCTGTGGCTTCTTCCTCTCGGTTCGAAGTTGCAGCTCTCACCGGCACACGGTTGGATCGCCTCGGAAAAAGTTCTTCGCAAAACCAGCGGCGTAATATACGATCCTAGGGTCCCGACCGAGAGCGTCCAACGTTTATCTCTTTCCGATACGGAAGTCTGCCGGAGGAATTAATTGCCTGCCGTGGCACCTTACCACGGCTCCGGCGGCGTCCCGATGCAATATCTGTTCTCCTCCGAGCCATTAGCCGGGCGCATACTTTACATTAGAAAGCACGTAAGAACCGTGAGCACAACGAGGAGACCTGTTCTCTCGCGAAACCTTGTTTTGCAGAATTCTCGCTTCCCCTCAGCTGCCGGCTGAGCTAAAAATCGCTCGACGAAAATCTATCGGCGTGCCGTGGATCGTTAGCGGACCGCGTTCGATCGGCCCCGCTGTGACCCAGACCTGCGCACGTTTCCTTCGTCGTCTTACAATTTTTCGACTTTCGATTATGCATTGCTCGACTAACTAGCGTTAGTGGAGCTAACATCGTCCACCGAACTGGTTACGCTCGGGATCAACGCTCGATTTGTTTTATTTCACCTAACCATTTTCAAATGTCAAGTCGGAATTAGGTACGGTCGGCACGCACGTTTGACTGATTTAATTATATAGTTTGATACTTTTTTTTGTAAGAAATATAATGTCAGATATTATCTATATGAATTAATTAATTTAATAACGAGAAAAAGACGGAGAGAGAAAGATTCGTTTAACAATGTACAAATTCTTTCCATAATCAGTGGTTATACCTTATGATGTTTGTCGATATTATTCATTTGTATTTATGATCACTCATCCAGCCCACAGATTTCACATCCATTGTTCGTACAGCTTACACCTGTCAGTAAGTCTCGATCAAGTTCAATGGAGAAAGCCTATTGACAATTCTGTGTCAAGTATATACGCCACGTTTTTCAGTTTAAGAAAATTCAACTTTACCAATGCAACTTTACCAATTTACTTCATGCAAAGATTCTATTGAACAAATGATATATAAAGATACCACTAAACATGCAGAATAATCCGAAATATCCTCGCTATCTTAATAAATTAAATTGAATTAACATCTCATGACAGTAACATCTAAACCAGATCTTAGACATTAAACGAAGCTGGAATTCCTATTCCTATTCCAATAACTCGATCTACCAGTCTTATCCTCGAAGAAGAAACATAAAACGATAATGCAAAGCGTAACGCTCGAGGCATCGAGGACACGGTTAGAGAGCACGTAAAAGAGCGGAGGATCGTTTCGTCCGGGTCAGGCGTTAATTTATATCGCGAACGATGCGGAGCCGGGCGTTATTAACCTGCATGATGGTGACTGGTGTATGCGCTGGGGGCCGCGAAGCGTGAGAATTTGTCTCGGCGGGGACTGGATCGGAGATCGTTCAGGATCAACGACGCCGTTTCAGCATCCATTCTCTCGGCGTTTCCTTCTTCACGTCAGCGGCGATAATGCCGCGTATGCGCCCAGTGACGAGACAATCGGGGGAAAAAAGAATAGCTCGCTCGCGGGACTATACGAGGGACTACGAGAACTTTCACTTCGCGCGGTACACCGGCTTCGATGGTGAATAAGCGCGCGAACCAGCGCGTACAGCTCGAGGAAATCTACGAGAGGCTGCAAAGTGCAGACGAGCAGATAACCTCGTCCGAGTGCAACGCGCGATTCTTTACTGGCCAATTGTTTACCTTCACTTTTCTGTCGTTGATTTCCGTGGAAAGGAAGGCACTTGCAGTTTATCTGCTGTACATTTTACGTGGGGAATAAGATTGATGAATGTGTGTCTGTTCTTCTATTTCGTTTTGACTATGGCATATATTAAATGTAATTCTAAAGAATGTTCAATATTCTAAGCGTAGATAGCTTATTGTAAATTAGATGTTTTATTATTGGTAATTTTATCTCAACGTTAGTGATTTATTAGGACTTAGACTAGAAACCTTTTCTCATTATTTGCATCAAGAATATTTTCTTACTCCAGCACTTCTACCGTTAATTTTAGACACGATAGTTGAAAGCGTGAGGCGAATCGAAGCAAATCACCAAGCATGTAATGTCATCACCTTCGTCAATTTTGGAGTGAATGGTTTCGAACCTACCTATTTTCATCCTATTTTTTTCTATAGGAAGACTCACGCAAAGTTGGACTAGTGTGTGAAGCATGTACAACCTTTTACCTCTAAGCGATCCTATATACAGTAGAAATTGCTATCCTATTCTTAACTTTTTCCATTAAGTATAAAGCAATAAAAATAAAATATCAAGTAAGTCTACAAACTTGAAAAGGTCAGTGTCCAAAAGATTGCAACCGCATTCCTTTTTCTCTCTTTTCGACACGAATTGGTATATTTTTTGACGAACAGGAAAACGTGCGTGGCACGCAATCGCAATGATTTATACAGTCGGCGATGACAAGATTTCCAAGTAGTTACGTTTGCTTGCGTAACGGGCAAATTATACGGTAGAAGTAACGATCTCTTTGCAGTCTCCTTAAAGACACTTACCGGGGCTGTTGTCGTTCGACGTGTAATTTGAATGGCGTTTCATTTGTACGAATGCACGGCTATACGTCATGCTATTTTACGGGGCGAATAATTTCAATGTTTTACCGACTTTCCGAGCGGTCAATGACTTACTCCATGAAACCTTCGTATTTAATTACTCGTGAAGAATACCGATTAAGCGATACCTTTTAAAGATTACGACAAAGTCGGTTTTCCCGCGCGAAATGCCACGCTCGAACTGCGGAATTAATATCTCAATTTTACAGGCATTCATTGGCCAGCCTACGATCGTAGAACCGCAATAATTCTGTTAAAAACCGCGCGGCTGTTATGAAAGTAATTTATACCACGATAAATGGCACTGGTCTAGCTGAAATCGTATTAACCTTTGTCGTGTAAGAATGTTACGCACCGCCGTTGCTTCACTCAATTACATTTTTGAGGATTATAATTGTTTATATTACACGGTAATAATATTGTACAAAATAGTATTGTTTTTAATACGGAATGCAGCAATACGAGTAATTAATTTAATAATTATTTCGATTCATCCCAGCCTTCACAATTTTATGTGAAAATATTCAATTCTGGCAAGAGGTGATTGTTATTACATATATATAGAAAATTTTAGATATCTGAACTCTTCGTATTAATTGCAAATAAAGCGTGATTGTTTCACAAAGCTCCTTGCTGATTATGCTCGTTAAATCACAAATCGAATCGATTTCCCCTTTCAAACGTCCAAGTCGATTCGATTCTCGCACAGCTTTTTAACATTTTGTAAGAGGAAGAAAGAATCGCTTAACTGTTAGATTAAATTGTACATTGAGTAGTTACGTGGATGTGGCGCGCGTAGCCCGCGGCGGAAATTCCGCGGATCGATCTATCGAGCGAATGGGTCTCGTTCAATAGCCATTGATAGATTCGAATTTCGGTGCTGTAACTTAACTGCACGACGACGGAACAACATTGGCTGACAATCTATTAACGTCGGATTCGGAACGCCGATCGAACCGCCGATATTCGCGTGTCTGTCATTTATGTAAATTGTGTTTGTTCGAATTATCGAAATCCTGGCCCAATTAATATCTTATTACTCGTTTAAATCAAGCTCCACTATGCCCCTCGTGCTTAAAACATTTAACATTCTGCAATCGTGTCGCGATCGATACGCGTATGCTGATTGACCGATTCTTGCGAAACACGTGAAACTGGAGTTTGTTACGGTTGGAAAGCGTTTGATGTAAACTCCAAGTTATTACTTATTGATGCATTTGCAACGGTTTGTGACGAAATAATAGGAAATATATAATAGTTCCTGCTTCAAAAAACTTTGAACTTTCTCTTCTATACATGTAGCGACGTTAAGCTTATATTTTACTTTACAATTCCCGGTAACCCCTATATTCATCGTTGAAACGCAGTTGGGTAGACCGCAACGATCGTGAATTGGCTCTATGTACAAGCGGATAGATCAGGGAGGCACGCACGATGAATCGCGCGGTGAATCGCGCGGTGCGCCTCATCGGAAGGGAATACTAATTTTATCGCGGCATCGAAGTTGCTAGGACTATTAATATATCATAACTAATACGCTACACGTCGCAAAACTCGGCGAACGCGCCCGTCACGCCAAGAATAAAGACATTAGGCCTGGTCTCGAACGCCGCTTTTAATAGCGATCTCATTCTTCTTCCGTTAATATCGCTTGCGTAACACCCTCAACAGGATGTATCAAGCTCATTACGCGCTGCTGTTGGTCGATATAGTCCACCCTTTGAACGCAACCGCCGCAGAAAAGTCGCATACTCGTTACGTTGATATATTATAGTTTAATTTACGGCTAAGACAAGAGCAATCCCCGGAAAAGTCTTTTCTATCTCGTATCGTGCGATTTATACTTCACTGTCTTCTTTGCGTTAGTATGGTGCTTTCGGTCCGACCACAGCGAGCGATCTTCCATCGTTCGCGAGAATTCGAGCGATCGTCTGTACCTAGTGTCATGGCGTCGCTCTTACGGAACTCGAAGGCGAGATTTTGCGGCGGCGTCGAATCGCATCGGGCGACGATAAATCAAGAAACTGGAAGGCGCGAAACGGACAAAGAGCGAAGGAAGAAAAGTGGCAACAGAACAGGGTAGGGGGTACACGGGGAGAAATAAAAATCGAACACGATCGAGGACACCGCCAAGCGTTCCTTACCGTTCTGGCCATGTCGAGCCGGCACGGATCGGAAGTCGAGTGCGTTCAATCGTTAATCATGCGGTCGAGCAAAAAGAAACTCCATTGGAAATCGCGCTTGGGTCGATTGTGTGCACGCGTTTTTGTCGGCGTTCTCGGGTGTGCTATGTAAGTACCACCACCGGCACCACTAGCCACACAGAGTCCCGCGCCCCTTATATTGTATCGACGTATTGTTGACTCACATACATTTTCGTTCTGGCAACCAATAAATCTTCGCCCGTTTCCTCTTACAAACCATTACCGAACGAGAACTCGGGTACTCGTGACGCTGGATCGCAAAGAGTCGCGTCGTCGACGATGACGGTGACGATGGCTAGAAGAGTACGAAGACGGAAAAGTAAGAAGCCATTCAGTGGCATGAACGTGGTTGGAATTAATTTCATCTCTTGCTACGCCGCTAGCGCTCACGCAACCACAGCGGATGAATGGTTCTGCACCTGCTTAGAAAAGAGTCATTACCGATTGCTCGGTGCAAAGACAACGGGGCAAACCGTTCCAGTCATGTGCCCCTTCTTCTTGCGACAGACATTGGGAATGGCAATTTGTTCGGGAGCTTCGTTAACGTTCGGTGTATATCGTTAGAGGCGATCCGATTGCTCAACCGGTGGTAAATACCAAATGGAACTTGTAAATCATTAACAACTGACCGAAGTCAGTCACGTAACGAGTTTTATTCAAAATGTAGTACGACCATAGAGATAACAAAATGTAATCTACGATGCAGAAAGAATCTCAAATAGCCATTGTCTACAACTATACTCCCTCCGATTATTTCCTTTCGTAGAACCGATCCTAAAGTCATCGATCGTATGTACGCTCGAGAAGCGTAAAAATTGCAGCCATAAACGAGCGTACGCCATGGCTGCTGTACTGTGGTGTTACGACGTGTCGCGTCAGTCTATTTGTTCCTTTCGATTTCGAGACAAACGCGCAACACAGTTGGTCTACATCGCGGTAGCCGCAATATTCTTGAGTCGTTCGTACGCATCTACCACTTCAGTGAAGTGGCCAGACAGGACAAGTTCTTGGTTAATTACTGTCGAGTCTTATGTATACATATACATCTATATGTATATATTTTACAGAAGGAGGCCGAACACGGAGGAAACGACAGAGGTTTGCAAAGTTGAAGGAAGAGGAAACGAGGTGACTCGGCGAGAAAGAGGGAAAGAGAGAATGGGAGCTGGACTCTGTGCAGAGAGAAAGGGGAAAAGGGAGTAGGAGAGGCCGAAGCGGAGCCAGAGGAGATGACCGAACGAGATGCTCTTTGAGACACTGAGAGCTCCAATAAAGCCGGACCAATTACTGACTACCGTCCTTTCCCATTCCCTATTGATTTGCATTCAAATAGATGTTATACTCTAAGTAGTCGGATCCTAATGGATTATCAGTTCGAGTCATCGCGAGAGCTTCAAAGCTCTACTCATTCCCTTTCCACACAGAACCGCCTCCTTTCCAATCCTCCTATATCCACTGTTTCATCCATTTCCTAATGAAACCTCCTCGGATTGGCCCTTTTTCTAAACTTACCTAATGATCAGCTCGAAACTTATCCCGATGCCGCGTGTACACCCCTAAGAGAAATTCCTCTCTTTCTCTCCTCATTCTACCTTTCTTAGCCCAACGTAGAAATCGTTCCTCAAGATCCCTTTCGCGAAAGTAGTTAACGGAGTCTGGGAGAAGCGTGAAATTAAACGGTTTGGATTGTCGCGACTTTTCCGTCGCGAAAACGATCTCTTCAAACCCTTTCGAACACTGAAAGAATATGTTGGTGAATCTTTGACAGATAGATAACGATTCGTAACGATAACCCTGAACGACGCCCAAGAAATGTGAAAGAAGAACGACTAAATATTATTCGTTAACCAGCCAAGAATCGCACGGTTCGTAATCTCTATTCATCGATGGTATTTTCTCTGTACGAATAATCGCTCAGTGGATAATTTAAGCGAAAAACCACGGGCCATAGATCAGGCCACGCGATGCGAATTTCCGCGGTTCACATTTCAATGTCTCGAGGATGGGGGAAGGAGCTTACGGAGACTCGTGAGCAGCGGAGCACACTTGTCGGGCGCCATTCTGTGCCAGTGGACCCGTGTAATGAGTTAAAATGAGTTTGGAATAATCGCGGAGTCTGGTTCGCCTCGCAATGACCAGGCGGACGCAGAGATGTGACCACGGGGTTGGAGAAGGAAAAGGGCTGGAGATAGAGGCGGAGGAGAAAAAGGGGCAAAGCACGAAAAAGAGAAAAAGAGAGAGTAAGGCAAGAGAACCAAATGTACGGGGACGACTTTGTAGGCATACACACGAGTAGGCTACGTATGTACACACGAACAAGAGAGGATGGGAGGCAGTGAGAGAGCGCGTGTCCGGTATCCGGCTCGCTAATTAGCTGCAAGGTGGGATAAAGAGTGGCCGAGTCGAAAACATTAAAGCCAGCAGCAGGGTGGAAGTGTAATGGACGTTGACGTATGGCCGGTATAGCTACCGAGAGGTCCGTTGCTGATGCCGGAGAAGTACTTGGCAACGACTTTCCATATACAGGGAGAACGCAAAGTACGTGTCTCAGCTCTTTCTTTCAAGATCTCGCTCGTGTCGATCTTTAATCTTTCGACAGCCCACGTCCACGTGTACTGAATAATCCTCGATCGTTCTATAACCTCCGAAGAGAGTGACCGACGCGTTATTATTCAGATTCGTCGGCGTATCGGCCTCGCCATGTAATTTCGTGAAATTAGACCCAAGTGCAACGATCTCGATTCGCCTCTGTAATCTTGCAGTCGTTGTGTTACAATGTAACCAACAATCGCCTGCCGTGATTAACGTACCGCTCGCATAGCTATGGTTTCTAGACACGCGCTTCTTCCCGAGGATACCGCGGTTACACCTTGATGCTGCGTTTCGTGAGAATTGCGAAGAAATCTCAGAGATTATTGACTAATTCGCCGAACATTTGGAATCGACTGTTTCGAATAGTAAGATTAGAGAACTTCCTTGAATCGTGTCAAAGAGACAAAGATTGTTCTGGTACGCTCGGGGCTCCAATTGCTCGTACCACGAAGTTATTACGAAATTGTAACGTAACAATTAGAAAGTGTGATTGGAAGGTGGTAAATTAATTTAAGATTCTACAACGAGCATTGAGTGCCATTTCAAGCAGGTGCGAGTCCAGCCAGACGCCGTTTCAAATAGTTGTTTGTCAGGCGATCGTTAAGAGCTAGAAGAATCAGAGGGACACGTAGCCATCGCGGATTTATTCCGGGAAGGTTAGTCGGATCGTCGTGTTAATTCACACCATGCGTAATATATGCAATCCGCGTCGATGTACCGGCAATACTTACATGTACACGCGGCAGCGTGACCTCCTCAGAGAAGATTCGTCGACGAACGCGGTGGCGTTGAGAATCCTGGCGCGTAGGAGTCGTGGGGATGGCGCAGGGTTGGTTGATTGCTTTACGATGACATTATATGCGGCGGTAAAGTCATGGCATTGCGCATAATAAAGTGCACGGGGTCAACAATAGTCGACGAAGACTGCCGAGTGGTTGTACCGCTCTACGTTTTAGTTAAATCGGACTCGGGTCGAGGATGAACGGCCATGGCACGTAGGAAACGAGCTCCGTCTTGAAAGAGGGGCAGAAACGGTATTCAGACGTACACCGCGTAGATAAATCCTCCACTCAGCCGGACACACTTCATGCACAAATTAAAGCATAAAAAAACCCCTTGCCATCCGGTTGCGGGGGCCGTAAGAGTTAAGGACGGGGGTATAAGAGAGGGAGAAAAGCGAGGGCGGGAGATAGAGAGACATAGTCGGAAAGATGAGTAACGGGGGCTAAAGGGGGTTCAGGCCGACGACTGAAAGAGGAGGTCGCGTGTTGGTTGGTTGGTTCCGAACGGAACGAAAGGAGAAGGGGATCGGGCGGTCGGTCGGTCGGATAGGTTATACCATCTTTCATGTAATTACTGACATAAAATGCCAGAAGATTTTCGCCCTTTCCTTTCCTCCGTTCCCCACCTACAACTTCGCGGTCTCTCCGATCGCCTTCTCTCTTCCCCCTGAATTTCTCTCCACCAGCACTCTTTTTCTCCTTTTCCCTTCTGTGTCCGTTTTCTCTGACTGTCTTCTTCTTTCTTTCTCGATTCGTTCCTCCTTCACCCCGTCTCTTGTCCGTCCTTTCTCTCTCTCTCTCTCACTCTCTCTCTCGGCGTCGGTTCTCGCTCTTTCGTGTCTTTTTCTCCTCCGCGGAGTAGAAAATTTTCAATTCCATTCATGTAAATTATTGTAGCGCACCGACTCTCGACATGTGCAACTTGTATTAATGACGCAGTAAAGGAGCAGACGGGCGGAGAGCTGCCCATTAGCGGATGAAAGCGGAGGGCTCTCAGCGCATAGCCCGATAATAGCCCGACTTATACCCACCGAGGCTGTGTAGTTTAGCCCACGTTACGAGTCTGCCGTGCCTCTGCCCTGCCTCTCTGCCTCTGCCTGACTGCCGACCTGCCACGGCCCTCTCCGCTGTTTCCTATCCCTGGCCGTTTGCTCGCCCGCGCTCCTCTTTCACGATACGCCTCTTCCTTATCCTCCTTACACCTCCCTTTTCTCCCTACTTTCCTCTCCATTCCCGTGTTACCGTTCGCTTACTGCCCTTACCGCCTCCCTATCACGTTTCGAGCCGAACGATTATGATTTTGATTTGTTTAGACAATCCCTTTCTGATACCTTCTTTGTCGCATTTTATACACTTTGTTCTACAGCACTAGAATTACCAATCTTTGCCGTGTCCCCAGATGCATCTCATATAAATGATTACAATCAAAGCACCAACTAACTAACTAATAATCACGTATTTATACCCAGGAAAATAAATATTAACCTTATCAGAGGTAGCTACGTATCTGCAGCAATTACACAAAAAATCGGTCACTTTCTAGTACCAAACTATTTCGACGTATCCATCTAACATCAACGTCATAACCATCTCAACTAGTCTCCGTAACCTTATAGCGAAACGTAGTCGCTATCCGTCAATTAATACGTATTTTCCAATTTACCAATTGTCATCGAACGACACCCAATGTAAGTCTTCGTTAGAAAACACCTCTGACAACCTTCTATCTCGGACGTTCCCTTCCCCGCGAGTAGCGCTGAAAGAACACGTTGAAAGGATTTATTAACTGGCGTCGATACTCAATTATACCGCGAGGCGGACGAACGGGCGCGCGAGGCGAGAACGAGTGGGAGTACGGAGTCGCGCGAAGACAAATTGTAACATTACGCGTGGCGGAGGAGTCGAGGCGCGATAACGGGGACCTGTATACGCGCCGCTGGAAAAAAAGCTGCGTGAGCGCGAGCCGAGCTCTCCGCGGACGCAGCCTACGGTGAAACAGAGTGCGGTTTCAGTAGCAACGACTATATCGCTGGTACAGTGGCGGTAACGGTATCTCCGCATCGGTTTAAATTTACCCGATCACCGGCCAGCCTTCCTACCTGCCTGTTTGTGCGTGCACACGCACGCGAATATGCATTGGTCGAGAGCTCGTGAAAATCGAGACGATCCTATCCTCGGATATTGCTCGTACCGGCCAAATATGGAGAAAGGTAGTATCTCGGAAACAATCGGCTTGTGGCAAACTGGCATGAACTTTTATAGCTTCCTATGTTTACTGTGTTCTGTCTAAATCGTGATATTTTGCTCCTTCGAGTTTAGCCTATTGGATAGATATGGAGGAAGGCACTATTTGTTAAATAAGAAATTTATGACAAGCTGCTGTAAACTTTTATGCCTTACCACGTTCGGTATATATGCAACCAGCGGAATAGTGTATCTTATTGTTTCTTTAGAAATAATCAAGGCGTCGAATGGTTGCACTTGTTTAAAGATACATGAGATAAAGAACGAAGAGATAGCCATTCGTAAAGAATTTTATGCAGATCGATTTATTGGTTATCCGTATTCTAGACTGATATATTATCGAGTACTTATTTCTATTGCTCGAGAGATACCAAATCTCTATCTCCCATTCCAAAGAAAATAAAATCCAATTAAACGTTTATAACGGTACGCACCATAAATATACCGCTCGTTAACTTTTCAATCACTCATTCCCCTTATGCTATTGCACCAATATCCCTGAAACCTCGAGTAGAAACACCCATTCAGGCCCATCGCCTTCGTTCAAAGACTCGTTCCCATCGTTGCACGCATTCTTCGTTCTACAGCTCGATTTACATAAACGGTAAAATACACAGATGGATTTTCCCCACTGAAAATGAACCGACCGTTTCGTGGGGGCCAGCATGTGGTAAATAAGGTATTAATGGGCCCTGGTCAGGCCCAGACAAACCTTCGAGCGCCACTCGTTACCATATAATAAAGTGATTTTCGACCGGTCAGCCCTTCGTGACCTTCTTGTGGCGTTGTAATGATAGGAAAGAGAGGCAGAAAGAAACTGAAGAGAAAAGCAAAAGAATTATGACCAGAACCTGCCAGTGGACTTGTTGGTTTTCTGGTGAATCGTTTTATTAACCAGGAAAGTTTAATCTATCGTTCACCTGATCAAATTTAACGATTACTCATATATGATTCCAGATTCTCTGTATATTTCTCTTGTGGAGGGTATAGGATGATAGCAACAACCTTTCCCAACCACGTCAACGGGAGATAAGCTCTCGTATACTCGCGAACCAACATTTTCTGTGTAGATCAAGGAAAAGCCGGGAAGAAAAGAACGAATGAAGAAAAAGCGGACACGAGGGTGTAGGGAAAGGGGCGAAAGACGGACACGTGGGTTATTTGCATTTCCCGTATGACTTTTTAGATTAACGCAGCCAAGTACACAGAGCATAAAGAGCCGGGGCGCGATAAAGAAACGAAAGATAGCCGGAACGAACGCGCGGAGATGAGACGCGATATATTTCTGCCTTTCCTTTAACGGGCGCGTCCAACACTTTGTACTCTCTCTCCCTCTCTCTCTCTCTCTCTCTCTCTCTCTGTTTCTCTCTCATAGTCGGAAAGCGAGATTCCACTGTCTACCATCGGTCTCTTCTTCCTCTTTTTCCGCTTCCTTTCGATCGCCTACCAAGATTCGAATCTCATTTCGTCAAACGCGAGACGTCCTTGTGGCTCGTTAAGGCCATGTTTGCAGGTGGATAACGCAGCGTGAAGAATCGATCCATTTGCATGGAATCATCGGCCTCGCCTTCGATGCCTTTTCCCTGCTAAGGAGGAAAAATTCCTCGCTCAATTTTTTAGAGAAGAGCTATATAAGAAAGGCGAACAAACAGGACGATTTTACGAGGCGAATGCTGGAGTTCTGTTGATCATTGTTGCTGCGTAAAACGTTACATATATCGTAACTCTGATACAACATGCATGAGAAATACTAAAATGCCTCAAAAAGCAACAAATCGATGGCTCAGGAAAATATAACGAACGCGTCTGGACGATATATCCACGACAATAAAATGTACACAAGTTACACCAAAACGCGTTGTTCCACATAAAGAAGAAACAGACAAGTGCCATTCCATTTACCGATCATTCGAGAAAACCTCTCGTCCGGGACAGTAACGGGATCGAGGCACGCGTTGCTCGATCTCCCGAACGTAGATCGTTATATTGCGCATCGTTATCTCGCGGTCGTTAAAGATCGCAAGCATAATGCTTGTAAGCCGAGTGAATTCGATCTAACGGGAACGCATGCCGGTCTTGTCAATTGTTCGAGAAACAGTCGGCCGAAACGGGATACGCATCTCGAGGTAATAGATTAGCTCGCCGCCGCTTTCTGTCGAACCGACTACCGCGTCTCCTTCGGTCAATGTTCTCTGGAAAACGTAAACCACGAAACTGTGTGTTCAGAAACTATTCGATTACATTCCACGAACCTTTCATATCCAACTTAAGCCAAGTCAGATTCGATATACCGACATATCGATCGACACGACACAATCCCTATTCAAATTTTTAAAATGTCGCAATCGAATCATTCTAAGTTTTACAACGAGAGCTATGAACAGTTTGCAATAACAGTAAACCCTATCTTGCTAAAATCGCGGTCCAATGTTTCGCCCACATTGCACTTAACTCCTTCGGAAGCCAACGAACGCATTGACACCGTATCGAGTCGCGGAAACTTGAAAATCCTTATTCAACAACTCAGCGTCTAACACGCCATCTTCGAGAACTTCTAATACTACATCTAATACTTTACGTAGGTTCCCGGCAGCGAGTCCTGATTACGGAAAAACCAGCCTGTTAATTCGAAAACCCGTTATGATCGTTCTTGTGTATACGATCGACCATCTTGGACGCAGCGTTATAACAGTCAATCGTTTGTAAGAGCGACTAGAATAAAGTCAGATCCTGGAAAAACCGGGATCGAAGCTCCCCGTCTCTCGTGTTACGAATTCACCCGTGCAATTCACGGTTCATCAAACAGAAAAATCCTCGTCGTTGAGGATCCTTATCGCGGGAATCTCGAGTGAGGCGTGTGCACGGGATTGTACGGTAATAGTGGCCGTACGTTGTCTTTTCGATTTACCATGGCCCGACACGGAAGTGGTTCCAGTATCGCTGGTGCGAACATACGTACGTCCCTTTAAAGAATCGCGACTCGCGTAGGTGTCTGACGAGCAGAATCGGCTGCCGCGAGGTTAAGTTTCTCTGGCTGATCGATAGACGCTATCGAGACGGTTGAGAACTTCGACATAACCGAATGTAGCACAGAAAACGACTTCCGGTAATCTTCGAACAGCCGTTTGTTACTTTAGAAATTTACTAATTCACTCTGTGTTCTTCGTTTTACTACAAGGATTCTGTACAATCTGCGGAGTTGTACTTGATAAATCGTGTAAGGTGCTTCGCGTGTCTTCTTGTCACCTTGATGATCGTTTAAAGCAGCTGAGGCGTTATTCGCGTACGATTTCGTCATTTATATGAATACACCCCGCTGATTTTATACGAATAAAACAACCATAGTGAACACTGTATAATCGTTGAAATGATTGATAGGGGAAAAAACGATGTGGTACCGACTGCTGTTCAGTCGGCCATAACATTAGCATGAAACGAGCTTGTATCTATGATGACGCGAGGTTGGATTGTTAAGTTGCGTGAAATTTGCAAGATAAGTGGAGCAAATGTTGATATAATGAATATACAGATTATTTTTTCTGAAAAACTCTACAAGCGTTTGGAATTCTTCGTTGCAAATAATAATACGTTCGATATTCTTGCTTTCTTTTCCGCTTCTTTAGGCATCATTTATATACTTCATGTGGCGAAGCAAAGTCGGAATGTAGGATCTACGAAACGATATCTCTCGTTTTCCTTATATTTCTCATTTATCGTCATTTGTATCCAACGATGTCTGACTATCGGTGATGTAACTATCACAATAGCCACGTAGCGGACGTGTCCCGTTGCAGAGATGAATTTGGAAATGACGAGGCGTATAAATACCCCGATATCGGAAGAAACGAAAGAACGGAGGGGCGGCCGAGAGAAGTCTGCGGCGTCTCCGTGACGGGGCACGGTCTTTTGCTAGCCCCAATAACATAATACATCACGCGCGTAGCGGCAGACAATACCCGGAGATTACCTCACAATGGCCCATGATTTACTTCTGCTCTCATTACCCTGCTTTTGTCGCGGGTCGCCCGATTGGCGCCGTTGTCATTAGAAAAGTAACGGAGGTGGCCGCCCTCCAACTTCGCCACTCTCATATTATCCGGATTCGCAAGGGCAAAGTAGAGGGGAAGAGAGAGACAGAGAGTACAGTGAGAAATTAGAAAGAATCTTCGTGAAGTAGCAACTCCGAAAACTCGATTACTCTGACACCTCCGAGCTTCAAGATCTTTGTCCTCTCTTCTTTCTTCGTTTTCTCTGTTTGTTACGCTCTTTGATGACCGTGCCGGACTTAATTACGAGATACAACAAGAACGATAATTGGGGAAAAACGCATTGTTCGATCATTCGTCGATACTGTTGAGTCGGTGTATACAGTTTGGTTTTTTGCAGAGGTTCTTTTAGAAATTTGATTTATCCATTAGAGTACATGAACTGTATGATCGAATAGGATGAGTGTTCGTATAATTGTGCGAATAAAATGCATGTTTTACCGCAAACCAAGCAATTTATATTATAAATAATTAGATGTGTATGATTGTTCGAAAATTCTTTCATTACGTTTTTATTCAACGCCGCTCACCCATTCGCATTTCATCTACGTATTACGTTAAATCAAAAAAGAGAGAAAAAAAAAGAGGAATAAAAAGGAGGCGTACTGAATGAAAAATGAATTCTCATGTTTCAATCAATGAATCCAACTAACGCAGCTACCTAATAAAAGCTCGAATTCAAAATAACGTTTCTATTCCGCCGCAAAGAATTATAAATGAATTTTCAGCCGTCGATGCTATCGAGCCAGTCCGTTTCATTAGTAAACGACAATTCCATTTAAACCGTCGAATCAATTCCAACGTCATTGGCGCTCTCAGCCGGCCGGCTGTTTACTTTCAACGCCGACCAATAAATCACCATTTCGTACGATCTTCATCCGGGCCTGTCGATGATATTCACCAGGGAACCGTTGCGCGGCCATTCACTTAACACAATCGTTTACCCTGTAAACGAGATTTCGGCCGGATAAGATGCCCGATTACAACGTCGAACACCTGCCGTTCGATAGGGGCCATCTTATCCTTGCTCTCGACCTAACGCTCTCATGAACTTTTCCACAACTTGTCGCGAATCTTTTCTGTGATCGAGTCCTATCTTGAAACCTTCGTTTATCACTTCCATTGGCTAGAACCTTACAGTCATATTTTCGAAAGATATCAATTTAAAAGTTAGTCGTGAACAGACGAAAGAAATTTATAAAACGTGAAGAAAGTGATATCTGCGAGAAGTATAGTATCTTTGAAAAATCACTTTGAAAGAACTCGAACCGATATTACGATAGCTTCGACTAAACGCCGTATTTCGAAAAAGAGAAAGAACCATAACTTATATGTTAAATATTTCGTAATCTGGCTGGGTCTAAAATAAGATATTACTAGTTTTAATATTCCAAACTCTAAACAAAAACTCATCAAACAGTCACCGTCGCACCTTGAGAACTTTGGCCAGTCACCGCGCACGAACCACTCGCGTGATATCGCGTTTGAGCGGAACACACGATTGCCCCACGACCCGGTGATACATCCTACGATTAAGCGGGCATCGGCCGCGATTATCTCGAGTGATTTATACGGAGAGTGGCGTACGCCACGGTGGTCAAAATCTTGCCGGTCGGGATGGTATTGGCGGCAACCGAATCGCCGGCGGCAGGCTGCCACGTGTGCAGCGCAACCCTGTGGTGACCCCGCTGTTCGATGCATCTTTCGTTCGTCGGTGACCCCATCGCGCGAGAAACGTGTTGAACAAGTTATGCCAGTCGCCGAGACCCATGCTTTCGCGAGCCAGCAACCTTGCGAGACACGGACGTCTTCGACTCGCCTCGCGTATTACAGCCACCTCTTCGCTTGTCCTTTTTGTTACTCTCGTTGCCGGATACATTTTGTCTCCCTTCGGTCGTTGTTCCCTTCTCCTTTTCTCCTTCTTGTTGTTTCCTCGAGGATCGCGCGCGGATGAAGCTCGATGGACCGTGAAACGCCGGCCGGCGGAGACGGAAATCGATTTCATTCTGGTAGCGACCGATGTCCTCCGGCTACTTTGCAGCCACCGTGGATAAACAGGTTGTACAGGGAAATGGAAAAGATTGCGAGTAGTGGGTGGCGTAGTAGGAGTTGATTCTTGCTGGAAGTATTAGATTACTGCTTCTTGAAATGTTGAGGATTCGTTATTCAATTTGTCTTTTTAAGTAGCGAGAGGTGCGTGAATTCCTGAAGACCTTTATGAATTTGTTATGTTGGATACGTAAATGAAGTTGAAATATCGATGGATGATTATTGATTGCATGTATGTATATGTTAATGATTGAATAGGAACTGTCGAGTGCGATGGGTTGTAGTACGGTCAGAATTTTTCACGGATTTGAGGTTTGAGAGGATATATAAATTTAAGAATTTAATTGCTTGCTAATAAGATCTATATATGTGTTTATGTGTGTGTTAGTAACTAAATGAAGTTGCTGAATGTGTTACGATAGCAGTTTATTTATCATTTAATTTATAGAACTGCGTATCGTTTAGATATATTATTATAGTTATAGTTAATCTTATTTTCTTATTTCACCTACTCGGTTAATGAGTTGCATGACAGATTAATCGTAAAAAGAACAGAAGTGAATGTTCTACCATTGATAAGTAAAAGATTTAAAGCTTCGAAGCGAATATATATTAAAATTTAGTAGCGATATTAAGTTACTTACGTTACTAAACGATAAAACCACCTTTCCCCGTGTTAAAATACGAAGCAGAGAAAGGAAAAGTAGCGAACGGTGTTTAAAAAGGAAACTAGTTGGCAACTTGCAACTAGTTAGAGAGAAAGTTCCCGCTTCTTAATTTGAGCAGCGGCCATTAAGGTATAAAGATGTTTCAGAAATAAGTAGACTTCGGAAATGCCTTCGCTAATTTACTTGAAGCGTAAGGAAATGTCATGTAGCCGTAAGTTTAGAAAGTGTCTCTTTCTGAGGTAAAAGTACTTAAAAATAGATAAAATAATTTCAAAGACAATAATAGCAGTATCAGAACGAAATATCGATGTTATAAATAGAAATCTTCGACGACTTCGATTAAATTATTTACCATCTTCCGATCTGTATATCAAAGAAATAGAGGAATCTGTATCTCACTTTCATGCAAAACGGAATACATTTTCCGATCAACTCTTCCCTTCTGTGCTACCCTACAAATCTCCCCACATCGCCCTCGATACATTTACACCCATTAACGGAACACCCATCACGCTAACCAAAAGCCTATTACTCGATTCCGATGTACACGCCAAACACACGGTTGCACGGTCAGGAGATAATAGTTCGCGTCACAGGTTCACGCGAGGCGGTCGGGGTCAACGGACGACCTACGCCGTGAATGTGTAACACGGGGGGATAAAATGTCCTCCCTTCTCCTACTTCCTTTCGCAGACATCTACGACAACTCCCTTTTCATGTGGAAGCAACGCTCGCACCACCTTCTACTCTCTTGCATCTGCACCCCACGTTGCAGGCATTCTAGCCGCCGATGTTCGCCGAGGTGCAGCAGTCTCCTTGTCTCTCCCATCCGCACATCTGAGATTCGAATGCAGCGTAATCCCCCGTCAACCCCCGAGCACCCAGCTTCTCGCAGCGTGCCATCTCCTCAACCACCTCTCGTCCTCGGGCGTCTCTTCTTCTTCGTAGTTTCTCGCCATACTCCACCTTCCTCTGTCAGCCCTTTCTCTATGCATATTTTACAGCAATACCCACGATACGGTTCTCTTCTCCACACCCCGTCGCGTACGTCGAATCATCGACCTCCTTCGCTTCGCGTCTTACTTCCTAACCCTGACTACGGTCAAAGAGCGCACGCTCTGCGTCGGACGATCTATTCAGATATCGGTATTGACGTTTCATTAGCGTGTCACTTGATTATGCGGTACAAGCTGTTCTTATGAACCATGTTGATTAGGAGATACACATATGAGTGTAATTACAGTATAAAAAAACAGAGATTCGTCTGGGAATGAATAATATTTAATTAGACGATGAAGGAAAGATATCCTAGTCGGTTTCTATCGACAAAATATTGAGAAAGGTCGTACACGGCGCTAACCTGTGAGTACAGGTTTAATTTTGAAGATGGGATAAAGTTAGCATTTTTCGTGTGATAAAAAGACGCTGGAAGAACTAGTATTACAAAGTAGTCGAAGATCGAGGGTGATTAAATAGAAATTTAACGTCTAATTCAATCTGTAATTAATTTCAATAAATAAAAGAGTAGGAACGAAGCAGATTTCACATAAATCTAATCCGATCTTGCAGCATTATATAATAAAAGAAAATTGAAGTAACATTAAGTGAAAATGTTAGTTTCTTACAGAAGGTTCTTAGCAACTTGGACGGATAAAGGTCATATAGGAGAAGATTTCTTAGTTAAACCTATGCCATGCTAATTATCTAGAAAATATAGTTTCATTTATCATCCTCTATATCATAAAAATGTCATATATTATTTTAAAATTTCCATACAAAGCACTCCGTATTACCTTCTAATGCTGAAATTTAAATGTTTCTTAAATTAATTACGTATAAGTAAGATACCAGGTTAGGTACATTTTCTAATCACGAACAGGTTCGTATCTGTTTACAGGAAACGTCAAGTTGTATCGACACACATTTGCAACGAAGTTAAAATAAAGAGTCTGCTACATTTCACATAGTACTCGAATCGATCATTCTATGACAAATGTCCATCACCGAACACGCCCGATTCCAAACACGCTACTTCTCATAAATTGTTTCTATCCACTCTCAAGAATAAATTACAATCCCCTAAGCCCTAGGCAAAAGCCGGTAGTTTCGCGGTTGTAACGAGAATTTAAACACGAGCCACCCTAAAATGAGAAGGCACCCGCGTATACGAGCGGCCGGATCAAACAATTAGAATTAATGCATCGTAGGTCGACGTAGGCGACTTTAAAATAAATACGGTTGTCATATGGCGATTAGTGGGGTGTTGGCGGCGATACTGCTAGCCGGACGATGATCGATGGCGGCCATAAATAATGCAACACCCCTCGGTGCGATTCTGAGCTGGCGGGCCACCCTTGGAACGCCGGAGTTGCCAGCCTGTCTCGTTTCACAACCCTCGCAACCCCCTGTCTATGCCTGTAGGTGTGTACGTGCCTTCTCCGACCACCCTATACGTCATTTCCGATACAGCACGCGCGCTGCGGCATTCATTGCTCCGTGTCAGCGGCCACCCTCGACCCTTACAGCCATTTAATTCGGATCCGGGTTATTAATTATTAATTAGCGCCAGTCCTATTATATCTCTATCGCGGCGCAACGCCTCCCCGTCAATGTAACGAAGTTATACCATTAAATTGTCGACGCTTGTTAGCGTTCACAAAGGAGCATCTCTTTTCTCCACCTTCCTCCTCCACGTTCTTTGTTCCTTCGAACGTGAATTCGAATCGCCTCGAACGGTTCGCGTCGCGAACGTCACGTAATTAATCGCCTCGTCGTATCATGATACTCTTCTTCTTTTCACCGTCCTTTATTAGTATATCTTTTCAATCGTCGAGGGAAGCTTTGATAACGCGTCTCTCCTTTATGTGTATTGACGTTCCGTTCGGATCTGTCCTCACCGACGCTGTTCCAAAGGGAAAGATTTACGAAATTGCGATGCCAGTACCTTCGATCACTGCGGGGCTTTTCTGTTTTTCATTGTTCTTAATTAGTAGAGCCTACTTCCTCCATTGTCAATGCACCATTTGGAAACGCGTTTTTTCCTTCTTTTATCAACGCTCTATTCGTCTCTACTTTAACCGGCGGTGCTCCGACAAAACTTGCAAAATCATGGTACTAGTAGCTCTTCTTTTAATTGTTCCTTATACTCTAAATTACTCTACACTAAAAATTGTCAAATTCTCTTCGTTTGGTAACGAACCTTTTCCTTTTCACCTCTTCCTATACCACCATTCTGTCTATCGTGATTGACGGTATTCCAAAGAGAAAAGTCCGCGAAATCGTGGTGCTGCCAATGCTGGTAGCTTGGATCGAGCAATCGACGTAATCGCGGCGAATAAGAGAGGACGTCGTCGCGTTGCCCATGGCCAACGGCGGCAGGGAATCGTGGTTATCGTTAACCCCGTACGGCGAGCGAGTGGTAAGGTATTAGAAAGTGGAAAAAACGTTCGAGCAGCGAGCGCAGTCGTGACCTTTCGCACGCACGAAGCGCAAGCGTGTGTGAAACACGGTCCCCGTCCTTCTGCGGCCACGGCGGAGGATCTTGTGGAGGAGAGATCGATTGTTCGGACCTGGCAGGTTCAAGTGGCGAGATAAAGTCGAGGTCGTTCAACCTATTATAGGCGATCCCGAGGCGCATACGATATAAATCTCCTCGGGGAAAGGGAACGAGCGCGAATCGATCTATTGGCGTGACAATCGACGCGGAAATGTCAGGCGACAGCTAAGACTGGAACAATGCTTGGTAATGGATCCGTTTGGTCGCGTTTCGTGTCCGGTTCACAGGAATCGGAATAATTGACTGCGTTTCGCTCCGAGCAGAAGTTGCGCGATTCGTCAGACGATTAGTGAGAGGTAAAGTTTATTAAGAATGTTATTGTATTGATGAAATTATTGTCAAGATTTTAGTTACTAGTTACTATTAGCATAAAATAGGAAGCGAATAGAACTACTCGTAGTTCGGGGTAAAATAATCTTTAGAATCTTTTAAATGACAAACTAAAGACGGTAATGGTAATTAAATATTGAAATATTTGAGTTCTGAATTTTAAAAGAACGTCATAGCATAGGGGTTAGTAGTCAATTACAAAAATGTAATCCTTGAAATGAAGAATCACCCTTCTCTCGTTCAAGCTCTGTAACATCCACGTACATGCAACGCGTGGGAGAGAAAATAGTCGCTGCTGTTTTACAGTGACTCGAGGCAGCAGGTTCTGACGAAGTGTCAACCAAGCGACAAAGTGGTAAAAGAGATTACTGGTGCTTTTGAGCACGCGGAATCTGGAAACATGCGCGAAGTATGAACGCGCTCGTTGGCTGAATAATTGCTCGCCTCGTCGTGTTGTCGTTATCCGCGTATCAGACCAGAAAAGAGATGACTTATCAAGATTCGACACAGTTTTATTTCCATTCATCAGGAAACCATCTATGATTTTTGAGGCTCATTTCCCATACAACCTATCTGTACGTAGATATTTGCAAATACTAGATTCATTTTGCTTAGCATACGTGTTCTAAATTCGACTACGATTACGCGATGCTAATAATAAGTTTGCGTTCCACCAGGCTGTATCAAAAGAGAAAGAAAAGAGAGGAAAGGAAAAGATTAAAAGACGAAGGAATACAACACTCGTAAAAAATCTAAGTAGCGTAGGTGCAAAAGCCGAACTGACTGGGTCACTGGTAAAAATGCAAACGAACGACGTTTCCCGTGGAAATAGCGAGGGAAGCCGACAATAGGCGATGGACGCGGCGCACAATGGAACGTAATACAGTTATCCGAGCTGAATGGGCCGATGCCGGAGGAAAAAGAGCGGCTCGCGTAGGTAAGTAAATTTTGTAGGCTTCGGCCCGATCGGCGAAAGGAGAGCCCGAATTTATTCTTCTTTCTGACTCGCCGCTTTCTCCCGCGAGCGGGTGCGCGCGTTTCACTTGGCGGCGGGATAAAGAACGCATTGAAGGCATTGTGGCGGTCGGAATGGGCGCCCCGTAGAGGGTGAGCTTTCCGCTTGTTGCCATTGAGAGGCATTCGAAGCCCTTCTTGACAAATCGACGCTTGTCGGGGAAACTCCATTCTTCGTGGCCCGGAACACACGCGCCTCTTCGATTTATCGCGTGCCGTTTGCCCGGCCATCTATCGCACAAATATCACCGATAATCTGAATTTATGTTTTATAGGAGCCACGTCTCAGGAAACACGCATAATACACGGCGAAGTAGCGAGGAAATTGATCGAGATAGTTTCTGCTTGATATTGTGGTGTTATTCGTTTTTTGGTATATTTGCTTCCGGATAAAAGTATTTTTAAGTTAGAAACTAGTAGTTCGAGAAATTAAAAATATCGTATCAGTATCACTATTTTGAAAGAGAAAAAATTGGTTCTTGTTAATTGATAATTTACATTAATCAGCGTAGTCTATATTTTACCAATGTTAGCCTATATTCTACCAAAAACCGACAAATCATTCCCCCGATACGTTTCCTTTCCTTTTCTTTCTTTTAAACCACAATAAGAACTTTACTAATTTGTTACCGAAAAAATCACTCTGAAACCGCACGAAAGATTCAACGAATCTATTTGCTGAAGTCGAACAATTTCGTGTTTAAAAGAATTTCGGAAGCAGGGACTAAAACGAATATGCTCGGTGTAGAAGCGGATGATCTTCTCTAAAAAGCCAACGACGTGGAGGGTTAATTCCGCAGGAACGGCGAGAAGAGAGACGACGCTGGTGGATTATCCGTACCCAGGCGAAGAGACGCGGGAGATGCGGAGGAAAAAGAAATGGGAAGCCATTTCCGTCGTGTCCTTATTTAGAGGAGGGACACGTCCGGGGTAAGCAGGGAAACGCCAAAGAAGAGGCAGTGTTTCGCCTCGCAAGTTATTGCCTCGGGCCGCGGTGCATATAAATCCACGCTTAGCGTATTGTTTTCCAGATCAGGAGAAAATATATGTGCGTTCCCGCAATACACACCATCGTGCGCGGTCTGTGGGCCGAGCTCGCTGTCGGGGACGAAGTCTGGAAGGAAGGTCGCGCCTTTATACGCGCGCTTACTTTGTGCTGTCCCATGTGGCCGCGAACGAGCAATGAGATTCTTGGATACGAAACCGATGTGTGCACGTGAGTGTGTACGTTTGTCGGATAGTTAAACGAAACGTAGTACGGTGGAATGTGCGGCGGGAAGACGTTCGAAGCGCGCCCGGACAAAGTAATCCGACATAAGGGAAACATTCCTGTGTGCATGTTACGTGCCGATATTACGGACAGCACTGGGATCGTGAACCTTGTTGTCTGATAGAATCGATGGATAAAAATTACCATGGAGAGTATCTACGATATCGTTAGAAAGCTTTGAACTCTGATCGTTTCTTCATAGCCTCGGAATTAACCCCTTGAGTACAGGTTACGCATGAATGCAGGTGGCTTATAGGGTGGCTATAGGTCACCATATAAATTTTGCTAACGTATTATATAATAAATTATATTATATAATATTAATGTAAATACTATGTAATAAAACTACGCTAAGATTGTGTCACGTCCCGCGCTCCGCACGAGCCGTAACGAGAACAAGAAACCACTCTATACACAAATCTAAATAAACATACTAATAACCGATTTGCAATTTGAAACCGTGTTTACAGTATTTGAAGTGAAAGGCAGTTAAAGCCGCTAAAAGCTATATCTTGCGAAAATTTATCTATGTTTTTATATTTATCTAATTATGTTTTCATAATGATATTAAGACAATTTAAATTGTAAACAAAGTCGTCAAAACAAACAAACGTTGGAGATCTTCCCAAACATTTTCAAAAGAAAGACCCCGACGCTTTTCCATCTCCGACAGATATAAATAAATGTAGCGACTCAGAGAAGTCAGTACAATAATTATCCTTCGTCTATCGAATAACAATATTACCGTTCGTCAACCGAATAATTAGCATTCAAAGAGTTAGTTAACATTTTGTCTATCGAAGAGTTATCATTTTGTCAACCGAAGAATTTTATATCTGTCAGTCAATTGTCAATATCGAAATCGAGCAAGATTTGAATAAATCATTAGATATTGTTAAATTACTTTCAACCAGCTTTAATCCTCTCCCGTGCTAGTATCCCTGCACATAGCAGGTTAGCCGAAAAGTGGAATCGGTTTTGCCAGTAGCACTAAACTCTAGTCGACGCTACCCGTAACGTTTGAAATAAATAAAAATTTGAAATAGTCCTTAGACTATTATTTCTGGTGGCAGCAACTACCGTATTAATCAGAAATCCAAATAAATAATTCATACACAATAATATCATTTCAATATTTCCCTTCCGACTAAACTCTAAATCAAAAGAAAAATTTTTACAAAATTTCAATCTCAACTTGACTTAAAACAAATAAATACGTAACAATTGCAAACTTTCGATAACCACTATATCGCTGTAGTATTATGCAGTATAATATTATAGAACATCACAGCTCTTAAAATATTTTTTGCAACTTTAAGAGAAATTCCTATAATACTTGCTAATCGATAAAAACTACACTAATCGCAGAGCGATCTCGCTTAATACGCTTACGTATCAAACGTCGACCACACACAAGCCGGACAACCTCCAATACCACGATCTAGCCGCTCTATTACGAATGCAAGCGATTAAAAAGCCTCTTTGCTTTTCATAGTTGATCGAATCGCGATCTGGAAAAATAGAATAATCGAGTTAAATATACTCGTCGTGGAAGGCGCAGGAGCGGAATGCTAAAGAGGAGCACGATTTAATCCAGCGAGATAACGCGGGTGATAAATGTCACCGTTCGACAGGTTTTTTTCCGTTGCTTCACGGCCGCTCGTTTGCACGCCCACGCGACCAATTCCGCCACGAATGGTTCCCGGAGGCGCTCGTAATCCTGAACGCACCTAATCGTCCATGGATATGCATTAATTGCCCACGTGTGTATCATGCGAGGCGTAATTTACCGATCGAAGCGACGGCAGTCAGGTGCGAAAAGAAAACGCGATTATTCGCGCCGGAGTTGAAGTCACGAGCGCTCCGCGATTCAATCGCAAGTGAAATAATTGTGAAATTTCGCGGCCCACGCTCGGCTTCGTCCCTTCCATTCGACCTGCATGGAGAATGTACGATTCGTGTACGTTTCTGGAGGCTTACGACTTCGATAAGGATATAAACATACGTGCATTGAGGTTTCACGAGACAGGTTCGGCTTTCGGTGAACGAGCGTGGCTTCTGGGTTAGATTGTTAGAGCGTAGTTTGATTTATAGCGATCTGTAAGGCTAGACTGATTTAAGTATTGATAAATCATTTCTGTCGTTAACAAAAGCAGTACTTTAATTTATTAATAGAGTTGTCATTTTGCGTTCCCTGGGTTTTTTCGTATCGGTGTAACAAAAGTAGTTATAAATTTTTACGTATTTGACAGTTAATAAAATAGTAAAATAATGAAAGAAAGTAAAATATTATTTCCGAATTTATCAGAAAGCGTTCCGTGCTACGACCGACTTCGATGGATCTCGCATAAACGATCCTTTTAACCGCACACTTTCACTCGATTGCGATACGGATCGGCTGATTTAATTGAATTTGCTACAATAGACTACGCATACGGGAGAGCACGTGACTCATTTAATTTCTCGCAATTATCGAGAGTCATGGAAGTGGCGCGTTTCATGGTAAATCGATCAGTCGAAAACCTGAAGATTGGTGTCGAAATTTCACGGAGAATACGCCGAATTTATAGAGCGTAATTTGCCTCCGAGCTACATGGCAATGCGGCTTTAATTACGCGAGATCGAGAAGCCGGACGATCGGTTCGAGATATCTGCTTCCTGTAAAAATGATGATAACCGTGGCATCTAATTATATGCGTGTGCTGAGCAGCCTGCGCGATACAAGTTTCGTGGAAAAAGGCAGGTGATTGGTTTGACGGTGCGCAAATGAGCTGAGGATACCGGTGCGTGCACGCTTGTACGAGTTTCTTGGCCGCTTGTTCGAGTTTGCTCAAGCTCCTTACGCCTGGACGAGCGTCGAAAGCGTGAATCGCTTTATTAAGTCTAGAAAGACCATGCCACGACTCGTCCCGTCGAAGACTAGCGATCTCAATGGACGTGACACGTTACAAGATTCGTTGAACAGCGCGGACTTCGTTGTATGTTACGTGTTACTACTGGTCGAACCTCGCGACTCGCGAGGCCTGACGTCTGTGTTTGTACTTCATAAATATGTATCGCCTAAGTTTCAGTAGTATTGAAATTTTAATGCGTAATCTTCTGTTTTCTTTTTTTAAAATACGCCATTTGATTTAGAAACATTATAAGGAAAACTTAAATTCCGAGATCGAAAAAGTAACGAAGATACATTGTGTCTAACGACTTCTTTTTGGTTCAGTTTTTACACGATTAAAATACCAATGCCAAGAAGATACGAACTATATACGGTATTTAAACAGCGTTTACCTCCGTATCCATTTCTTCCTTCTTGTCTTACCTTAGGTTCTCGGTGCGTTTCACGCTCAACTACGTTTCAGTAATTTCAGTGAGATCGAACGCTGCACGAAGCAGGTGCGTGGACGCGTATACTCGAATGACAGGTGGTAATCAATCGGAAGATTTACTCGGCGACGCGATCGACCAGTGCTTCGAATCGCACGAACTTTCCTAATTAGTCGGTGCAAGCTAGGTGGACGCGGCGCGGAATTGCTGGTAGTTACGTAGTGAAACGGTACAATTACCGCATTGACATGTTTGATGATTCGATGTGACTACGTATTTGCAACGATCATTTTAATGTAGACTTACGACGCTCGTCGTAAATCAACGGCCAAGAACACGAATAGACTCTCGGAGAAGTAAGAGGCAAAATTGATTTTTAATCGGAACGCATCGAGTATCTCTAATTTTTGAGGTTAGGAAGGTGAAACTAAATGTTCTGGAGATATTTAAAATGATAGCGTTGCTGCATCAATGAAATATAGTTATTTCACATAATGGCAATTAAAATGTGAAATCGAATTTTGAAATTCATACGATCGAGTGTCTAAGAAGATCAAGATATTAAATTATCAATTGTTAGATAACCAAAAATCTCAAATAAATTCAATTCTCCCTTTCACATTTTCTGTGATATTTTATAAATATAACGTAACAACGGTATGTGTGTGCGTGTGTGTGCCTGGTATTATTCGTTTAAAAGTATTACCAAATTAGAAATCAAATTAACACTGTATAACTTACCAAACCTTGACGGAAGCATAGGTATTCACTTAAACCTGGCAGGCTAATTATTTCCTAGCAACATATCAAACTGGACGTTCGCACGACAGTCACGGAAGTGCACGAACCGAACGAATATACTACATCGTACGAGCAAATGGTACAGCGTGTCGAACTTTTCACGTAGGATGTTGGAGATATCCGGTCCGCGTAAGAGCGCGCGCGCGCTCACGCTCGTTTCAAAGTGCGTAACACGCTGCCGCGGTTTCCCAGTCTCGCACGTGGGCCGACCTCAAGATATCGGGACAATCGTGGATGCGCGGGGTGCCTTCGTGTACTGGGATAACCGACCCAGCTACCGATTTGCCAACGCCGGACAGGTTTATCTCGTACAACCTTATACGACTTCAAGTTGCAAATAAACGACCGAAATTTGACTGCTTCACTCGCGCAAGAATAACGCTTTTTCGAAGTCGAAGTGTAATCGCCATGTTAGAAAAGTTAGCGGTTCCGAAACTGCGCATGCGCGGATGGAAGAAATCGAATGGCGAACGTCAGTAGCAATGCGCGGCGTGGGTGAGAATAAGTGTTTTTGAAAGTTTGCGAGAAAGAGTGGGTGAAAGTGATTGCAGTTTCAGGATTTGTTCAGAGAAGCGAGAGATCTATCTTTTTGAAAACGAGCTCTACGATTCGCCTATCGTAAGTCAAGTTTTATTTCTAATATATTGCTTATGGAGTGTCATAGTTATTACATGTAACAATTGACAATTCGCATTTCATTAATTGCTCTCAATTTTATAAGAACCAAAACTCGAATAAGCATGAAAGTTTATCGTGAACGAAATATGAGATGCAAGCGTGCACTTATTAGGATGGTAACAGCATGTAAGAACACGCGGTAAGGTTAAGAACGCGAAATAAATACGATCGCGTCAGTTTGCAAGCGCGCATGCGCGATTCAACCAGTCAGACGGCGGGTCTCTTGGCTGCCTTATCTGCCTAATGAAACGCCTTGCTAACTAGCTTCGTCATAGCATATGTGCCTTACGTAGATATTGTTATGGCTGTTTTTGTCGATCGCGTTTCAGTTTGTAGTCGGTCTTAAATCCAACTGGATTTACATGACGCGGTCCGTTGACGAGCAGTTCTCTGCTACGATAAAAACTGGGATGCCAAACGCTGAACGCGACTGCGCGCAAGGTCGTGTGCTCGCTGTAAGACGATCGCCACGCGAGGAAGAGAGCGGGCGAGCTCTTTTGCCTTTTCCTTTAACTCGATTCTCATACTCGCCCGCGGCCTCGTTTTCTTCTTATCGACGAAGAAACAATCCCTGATCACTCAGCCGAACGCGTTTTAGCTGTTACGATTTTTTGCACTATTACGATAGATTTGCGGTTGATTAGGCTGCGCATAGAAAAAGACTAGGTCGTTTCTGCCTTGAGAAAGCCTCGTCTCGTGTCTGGTACTCGAACGAAGGTAAATTAGACGCGGTTACCGCTTAGATAGGTAAATATATTGTTGGTACTGGCAGTATATAGTTGGTGATTTGGTGTCCATGTAAAAACGGTTTCTGGTTAGTGGTTATACGGCTGGTAGTCAAATGCGGTTAACGCAAGGAGAGATTATGCAAGGGATTGTCGTGGTCATGAAGATTCAATAAATATTACACGCAGAATTTCATTTCTCTATAATTTTTTTACCAAGTTAATAAACCGAAAATATAATGTATTCTATTAAAAAAAAAGGCAGCGCAATTAATCTTCAAAATTCGTATATACGTTGCTTCCGAAACACTATGCAACTTTCGAACGAGACATTTTTATAAAATTTCATATATTACAAAAACAGTTCTGACGGTAAAGTTAAAAGAAAAATGTATAACTATTTAAAGAAAACAGGAAAAATAAATCAATCGATCGAATAATTTCACATAGGAATAGAACCGCCTTTAGCAGTTCTGGCTTGGTTCTCGTGTTAAATCAACCATAACATTCTCAGCAATTAGCGGGGCAGCCAGGAAGCAAGAAGTAGAGGCGCATAACAATGCTAGACGTTAAAGAGGTTGGGAGCAGCGAACCAACTAACCGATATTCTGCTCGTTGAGTGGCCATAACGTCACGGCGGAAGGTTACGGGTGGCTTCGGCCACGATTCGACGAGCACACAACTTGGCGCGTGTCTAATATCGTTTCGAACCGCGTTACCGTCGCAGTCTGCGGAGAAGCCATTCAGCCGGACGAAGAGAGCCAAGCTCTCACCGAGTGGCGGCGATAGGGAAACGGTGCTCATGGGCCGGGTCGTGCTCCAGCGATCCCACAAATATAAATCATGCGCGGCCGGCTGGCTTCTGTAATTTCCTTCGATTTCCATGCGATCGTGTTCCACGTCATGGCGTTCCTGATTTAATGGAGCCATCTTATCGCGTGGAGAGCGGGTAGAACGCGCGCGAAACGAGGCCCGTGCGAATTATTCGCCTCGCGGACGTACCAATTACGGGTTAACCTTTCGTCACCGGCGTACGGTACTCCGACGACCACTTCGGAAATACTATCACAGAGGCATCGTGCCAGGTGATAGGTTAAAGGCTTCACCGTCGTTCGGACCTTCCGCAACGCCTCGCCATTCCCTCGGCGTTCTTCTGTTTTACTCCTTCTTTTCCACGCTCGTTACTCGCTCGTCTTTCTTTCGTCCCGCCAGCTGATAGAAACTTAACGAGCCGTCCTTCTGTTCCCTCAACCCCGCGCCCCCGTTCTCATTTTCCCATTTGTTCACGCTCGCAAACCTTTTTCGGTAATCGGCCATTAATTATCGACCACTTGTCTCCTATCGACGTTTGCGATGAGCAACGGATGGGTCTTGTCTCGGTGCAGGCTTGCCAAGAATGATGGAGAGGAATGGAATTTTCTGAAAGTGTTGTCAGTACGGTATTGTTAAACCAGAGTCCCGTTAATTGAACGAGGGGATGATGGATTAAGGAATTCATGGCAATCTTCTTATTGGAAAATAACAGTGAAGTTTCAGCTTACTTTATTTTTGTAGTATGATTCTAATTTCTATCATAGAACATGGTTCATTAATTTGTTGCGTAATCAGTTTGTAGACCCTACCCTTTCATTCGATTTAATCCTAAATAATGATTAGGTTATCATGAAGTTAGGGAATTTGTCTATTCCATTTAATTTACGCAGCCAACACGTAATTTCATATATTACTGATCTAATTACCATTTGGAGAACTTCTAAATGCACATAGCCATATTAGCATAGTGATAATCAACGTCACCGCGTTATGACTGCCGCTAGGAGTAATAAATTAATCACCAACTAAATTGATAATATTCAGTTACGTTTAATAAATTCACAAAGTGTAAAAGAAAAGGTACAATAATTACGATAACCTAGTAATAGTTTTTGGATTTTATCTGGCGCGCAATTCAACGTCTGACAGTTTGCTAGTCTAGTCTACAGTTCATTTAGTAGTTTCCCATTACTGTAGTAATAATTGCTGAGCATACTTGGAGCCCGACGTGTAAGAATATCTCGCGATTATTCAATGCCATAATGTGGATTTTGCTTTAAGCAGCGAATAAATACTTGTATTTTTAACAACTTAAACTGAGTGGGCTTCGCTACGACAGCATTTACATAGTTTCCATGCGCGTGTTATCTTGCAATCTCCATTATCATTAAAATACTTTTCACGCATTTAATAATTTTAAATCGACTATGAATTTACATTATTATTTAAGAAACATTTTATTTTAATAATTTTACTATCTCGCGTTTAAATATTTTACGTAGGTACACGATACTTTTAACAAATACAAATTGATTATTCAGAAGGTAAATCAATGTTAATTGAAACGTGCCTGCTTTCTAAGTAGCAATATCGATGATTTCGCCGACAACTTTTTTTCCTCCAGTACGTTTAATTTTTACAAAATTGCGTGTTACAAACGCAAGCTTACCATGCTCCATTACTTTCAGCTTTCTCCAAAGCAAAATTATTTATCTTTCCATCTACGTACGTAGTCTACACAATCTCAACAAACCGCCTATCTCATTATTACTAAACCAACCGAACGTATAGGTAGCAGGAAAACCTGAATGGTAAATCCGAATCAACAATGTGGTACTAGAAGCAAGAGGTAGTACTTCTCTCTGGCAGACTAATAGTATCAATCTTGATGGTAGCTTCCTGTGGGTCCGCACGACATTTGCAAATTAGAATGGGCCTAGCACGCAAAGCGCACGATCGCTCCGTGTGTGCACGCGTGCTACGAACTGACGCTCGTATATGAGCCGATGAGCTGTAAGAGGTGGCTGCTTCTGTTCGGAGGCAACTGGCGTGCTCTTAACATAAACGCGCTGCATCATTACGGGACGGTGCGCCCGCGGCGCTCTTTGTACCGGGCGTAATTTCATTGCTATCGGCGTGCATTCGCTCGGACAGAAGAGCGCGGGTCGTCTCGATCCGATATACTGCCGGCGGAAAATCTTTTCCTTTCTTTGCCGCTATTAGTGTTCGCCATTGTGACAAGAATTAACATGTCGCGTGATTTCAAGTTTTGAAAAATGCTAGAACGAAGGTTGAGTGATCTTGTTTCTGAAATTGTATGCTCCTTACTCTCTGTATGTTTCTTTTACAGGGTGTCATTTTCTACTTATTCTTATGAAATTTAACTCTAAATTTTTATATCAATATTTCAGTCAATTTTTAAAAGACACAATTTGAAACGACAGATAGAGTAATATCAGCTTTCAATTTGCATTCTTATGTCGTAGAGGATTCGTAAAAGTTTCAATCAAATTCCATAATTTTATCTCACTTCAATTTGAATGATACATTTTATGTTGAAGTTCATATCAATTTCGATTTCATAGACTATCTTCGTCTCAAACCACTCCATAACATATCATATTCTCATGTCTTTATTGCTTCATGTTTATTAAACGTCGTAAAACGAGAAAATGGCGTATTATCCGTGACAGTTTAAATGTCCGTGATTGCTCTGGTTGACCCGTTGTTCGTGGTAATAAATAGGATTTTAAACGTGGCGAATATAACAAACACATGAATATACGCGGGGGCAAATAAGACATGGAAGTTTATACAGAGTTGAATGTATTGCGCGATTATCCGTGTTTGAGTATCAACTACTGTTCCATTTTTTCTTCCGCTCCGTTGCGCTCGGTGTTATGACACCCGCCGTTAATGAGCACTAACAATCCGGACATTGGATTTAATGGCAATGAGCTAGGGCGACCTACGGTGGCGAACGACCGCGTACGATAATTTAGTGGATCGTTAAGCTCGTAGATTTCTTTAATGGCTATAGACTAGCAGTCTATGAATGTCGCCAATAAAATGCTCCGAAATCGATTTCTCTCGAGCGACGGCTTGTCAAAATGTGTGTTACTGCTAGCAGAAATCGTTTGTCAAAAATTTCCTTGTATGTTGTTTATATATTAGACAGAAGCGTTTTCGTCAAGAGTTTGATAAAAATAGATATCTTTTTATACTTAATTATGTTTACTGACAATGTTTACGTGATAGTTAATTATAATAAGATCACTAACTAGAAATATGAAAAAATGTAGAAAAAGTAGGGTATTTGGCTGTTTCAAGTATCGACTGTCAAGGGAATGTATAACGGAAGAGTGGGAGCGATAATGGTAGGCGGATGTAATATACGTGAAAGTATCTCCATAGATAAGATATATGGTGAATAAAAGAAGGGTCGGAAATTTTATTTGATACCGTGCTCATACCGATCTCACGTGAAATTTTGAATAAACAATACCTATGTCAGACAATATCATAGTTAATAATTCTTTGATATATTCAATCATCGGAGACAACCGACCGAATCTCGACTCTTCGATCGTCCAATCTCGATGCAATTTTTATCTACCTCATCGCGAAGCTTGAAATACACCAAACTTTTGCGATAGTACGATCCAGAAGCAGGAACAAGCCGTTCGTTTTCCCTGAGTTGTGCTGGGTAGTGTAAAGTAGAGACAAACGGTCGCACGAGGGAGGAAAAACACAGGGTGGCTGCGAGGGTGGCAGGGAGACAGAGCGAAAAAAGTCGGGGAAGTTCTTTTGATTAATAGCATATAGAAGAGCGAGAGCTCAGTTTTCGGTTATTGAAATGGAGAGAGGGTAGTTGGCGGATGGGTGGTGGTCTGGGTGGGTGGATTGGGTCGGTTGGTTGGCTGGTTGATCGGGCGAACGAGCGAGCGAGCGAGAGCGGCCCCTTGTGAAAGTTCCCTTTACCTTGATGACAAAGAACCGGGCGAACGGGCGAGCCGAACCTCACTCAATGGAACGGACGAATGGTTATGGAAACAGCATTTAATTTGCATAGAAGGAGCCTCTTTGTCGACTGGCTGAGAGTCGGAGTGCTCCTCACTCGATCGTTCCCTCTCTTTTCCGCGTTTCTTCGTGCGCGTGCACCCTCTGCTCGTCCCATGCCGGCAGCAGCTCGCGGTGCTCTCCTTCCAGCCGCCGTTGAAAAGAGCATTGTCCTTTATCTATCGATTCGATCGTATATTTTATTCAGATTGCGCGACGCTCGCGCAAAACGGCGAATCTCTTTATGATTGCCAATCGCCGCCCATTGTCACCGGATGACAGGGCTTACGTAAGGGTAGCGCGGCGTGACTCGAACCAAGGTTAATTAACGAGCCACCGCGGCCTCTGACCGAGATCGACTGACTTCGACTTTCTTCAGGTTCTTGGCCAATCGGAGGGCTCCCATACACGACCAAAGGTATTCGGGTTTCCTCTTTTTCTTCCTCTCCCCTCTTTCTTTCTCTCTTTGTGCCTGTAAGTAGATGGGGGGATGGAAAAATCGAAGTCGCGTGTGTCTTTACTTTCACGTAAAACCCGTCAAACGAATGAAAGATGGGACACGATGGAAATTCCCAGCGGCGTCCTTTCATACGATGGTGAACGATCTCGGGTGTTAATTAATAAGATTGATCAACGAAGCATCGCCGTAAGAACAGGTTCCGATATGTAGGCGACGGCTCGTTGGATAGGGTTGCTGTTTAAGCGTACGGAGGTGTATATATCTTCCTCGAGGTTGTTCTTGCATCACGGTCAGTCTCGTGTGGGATCGAGCGTGCACGAACACCCTTTTTCAGCAAGTCGAAAACGAATGTGGAAAGATCGGTCGTATCGAACTGTCCTCTTCATTGCGAACGTTGACGGACAGATAGCATGGTGAATATGTCGGTGATTTATCGCTTCGAGACAAATGTCGGACGAAATGTCGTTAAGTATCGTTGATGGTGTCGCTTTCATTGCCGAGTTTGGAAAATGTTGTTGGTTATTTTAAAAATAAACTTTTGTCGCTGTGACGAAGTATTGCGAATTATAGTAAACGTTGGACGTTTCATAACTACAAGCATTTTTGGTAATGGAAAGGTTGAAAATAATGGAATTCTTTATAAATAATTAGAAGCATGAATAAGATTACAGTAAATTCTACTTAATTAACGCAGTTTTATCGTATAAGTTTATGCTATCATGCAAATAAAATGTTACCGGATACATTTTCTCAAGTTAGAAAACAAAATGAAATTCTATGGAAATTATGTCTGCTAGAGATCCAAGAGTAACCAGTTAGGCGTGTCTGCATCGCAGAACTAATTCTACTAAATTCTAGACTCATAACGTAATGGTTAAATAACTATATTTCAAATATAAGCGTATCGAGTTGCAGTATCGTTTAGACTATCAGATATACATAATCTGAATAAATATGCAACAGCTACTACACCATTCGTGTCAGTGATTAAGATGATGTTTCAAATTTATTTCTAACGGTAATACTTTCTTTTATTACACTCTACGATATATAAATTTGCATTAAAATAATTTATATTGTAACATAGAAACATGTTTGAAAAGACATAAATATATTTTGAAAACCTGTACTCAAACGAAGAATTTCAGAAATTTATTCTAAAATCTCCTAACTCGGACTATCTTCGCAATATTAATCTCAATATCCAACACATTTGGAATATCAAATTCCACATTGATATAACAAAGGCAAGACGCGAAACCACTTCAGCCTTTCTTGGTCCTCGAGGATCGCTCCCTGATACGAGCACAGTTAAAGGTGAACTTTCACAAAAGCTCCCTTCGACTTTCGCGGTCCTTTTATGCTTCGAATCGATATTTCTTTTCAAACGAAAAAAAAAACACACACACACACACAGAGGGCAGCGCAGAAAAGCGCAAAGAAGAAAAGAGAAGAAAAGAAACGGAAATGATGCAGAACGAGCGGTCAATTCGCGAAGATGGTCGAGAGTGAAAGCTGGGCCGGGCCTGGCTCGATTTGAACGAAAAGATATCTTCCTTTCCGCGGAGAATCAACGATTGTTTGCGGAGGGTAATCAGGCGACATCAAACGAGCCGATCATCAAGTGGAATTGTTTACCTAGCTACGAGTCCCCCGGGGTGCGCGCCGTCCTGGGTGGCCCAGGGCCGCCCCCTCTCTTTGTCACAACAATAATGTTAATTTAACCCCACCCAACCCCATTCGACGTTCCTGCTTCTCCTGATTCTCCTCTGCGCCGCTTCTGTACCGGCGGCGACAATTTGCCGTGCACACAAAAAGAGTTGACAACTTGAAAGGGAAATCGAGCCTATTGACACAGGAAGGGCAGGGTAGACCCGGGCAGCGGGCTGCTCTCCTCTTCCATCCAGCATAATAGGTCCCGTTGCCCGATCCCCTGGCTCCCTAGGTTTTTCGTTCGGTCCGTCGAGCATAACATTATCGCGTCGTGGATTCACGAAATCACAGGCCACGTCTGTCCACGTATGTACTTGTCCCCTTTTCCCCTTCTTTTTTTTTCTTTCACCATCCTACTTTCACCGTTTACTTTCTTCCTTTCCGAGGGGTATTCCTGGATCCGTTGATTTTCCATATTATTCCGTATCGAGGCTGTTCACGAGACAAATCTCTTATGTTTTGCGCGATTTTGGTTTGTTTTATATATTTTCCGCGGGAAATGGAGAAATTATGATTTAGTTTTGTCAGAAGGAAATTAGTTTACGGTCAATTGGGAAGTTCTATTAAATTAATTTCTCCACACAGATGTTAGATGCCTTAATAGTTTTCCAATACTTTAGTAAACCTGATGAGTATGGAATTAAGAATAGACAGTATTAAGTCAGGTATCGCTCATATCACTATGCGATTTCATTCGGTTACTTCTCTTCTTTCTCTGTTTTCGCTCCACTCCTTCGAACTTGCCTCTCGATTTCAATTCTTCCTCTCGACCTCCCTCGCGCTCTTACCCTTTTTTCGGGCCTCTTTTATCGGCGGTCCGCGGCTCGTTCCCGTTCGAGGCCGGCGGGAATTCTATGGATCGGCGGCTCTCGAACGGTAGTATCAACAGGCTGCATCTAGAGGGCTGATCAATCACCGGCTGCTTTTGTTCCATCGGGCTTTCTAAGCCTCCTTTATATCGTCACGTTACCACCGCTATGATCCCCGCATTCATTATGCCTCCCCCCTGTACTCTCTGTCCTCCCCTCCCGCCCTGTATCATCGCTCGTCCGCTTTTTCCCCCCTCGTTCTGATCCATTAGGAAAGATTGCATTTTCTAATCCACCCCTTTGCATTATGCCGGGCAAGGTGTTGCGCATTGTGCGGTTGACCCGGTTCACTGTTCTCTGCGCGAACGGGAAATTAATGAGCGAAACGAGACGAGAGAGAAAGACAGAGAAAGATTAAAACGGAGGGATAGTGATCAGCGTGAAAAGGAAGGGAAAGGGCGTGGAGCGCGGAAAGAGATGCTTCTGTTCGTCCATTTGGAATTCCTCGACGTGAAAGAAGGAGAAGAACCAAGAGACGTATCATACACGTCGCGGCGCTGGTGTAACGATCCAGTTGCTCCGTCACGCGAGAAATTTACATGACGCTCCAGAGTATTCCGCGTCAAGTCGATCGAACGGCGATCCCAATGCGTACCGTGAAAGAAAAACGACGTCGGATCGGTGGTCGCGTCGATGAACGAGTTCATCTGAACGCGAAGCGAACCGATCCGCTTTGGGTTCTGCATCATCGTGTAAGAAAGTCGATTGGTAGCGAGGGCCGATAGGCTTAATAAGCGTTTCTCGAGACATGTTGCGAGTACGCTGTATCCACTTCGACGAGGAACGTTCAATGTCGCGTGGAATTTCTTGCTGATCGCGCATGCTTCATTGCGCACCGATCGCGAGCGTGGACGAAGGATTATGAGCAGGGATTATCTTGCACAGATTATTTCATCGGTCGTTGGTATTTTTGTTCGAATCATTTAACTAGTATACAGGATATCGAACTGAACAGTTTCTCCTGGAAAAATATGTGTGAACTGGAATTTCAGACGAACGTTTATGGCGAGTTGTAATCATTTCTGCCTCTTCCATACTTTATTGATACATGCATATTTGTTCGTATTATTTTTATTTAAACAACACACCTTAATTTCGATTTGTAAACCAAATTTCACACGGAGCTTGGATACTCTCCTTTGCTATCATCCATTACTTTCGTATTCCCAACCCCGTGCCAATTCCAAAGGACGAACAAAAGTCGAGGCGGACGAATTATCGAATTGAACAGCGACAAGAGGGAGTAAGGTCGCGCTCAAATTACACGCTTAAACAAGTTGGTCGGTTTCCGCGTCCGCCGACTCACGAACGCCTACCGGGCGTTTGCTTCTACGTCTGCGACGATGTTTGTACCTCGCTGCTTTTCGTTTGACGTCGACGACTCGATGGATAGAAAGGGATGGTAAAGAGAGAGCAAGAGTGGGAGAGAACTACCGTAGGTAACTACGGCTGATTCGGCGGCACGATACCGGGTTTCGAGCGAGAGGCGAGGTCCGTGAAGCGCGAGACACGGCTGGGATACGAGAAAGAGATGGCAGGAAAGCAGCAGAAGTCCTGTAACTCTGAAACAGAGTTAGCTGATGAGTCTGTGGGTGGCTGGCGTCGTTTGTCGGGGATAAAAGGACGGAGCAACAGAGAGGAACAGAGAGGAGAACCGGGACAAGGGGGTGGAAACAGAAACGGAGAGAAAGAAGGACAGCTGCAAACAAGAGCGGCAACCGGTGGGAGAAGGAACACCACTTGCAGCATTCTATATAGATATTTTCATGGGCGTACGGCGTCTCTCGTTGCCTCGAACCACCCCCCGCCCTCTTGCCTCTACCCCAAACCTGTTCCTCTGCCCCTGCCACCCTTCGTCACTCCTTCAACCGCTCCCTTAGCGAGTTACCTCTTCGTTACCGTCTCTTTAGTATCACATGAACCAATAAACATCTTCTTTGATGTACAGCGCATTAATTAGTAAACGACAAAATTGTATTTAAACAATGGCGGAAGATTCGAAGCGGGAGAGCGAATGAGAGAAGCGGAAGGGTAGACAAGATGAACGAGGGAGGAAGAGACAGAGACACAGAGAGAAGAGGAGCAAAGTAAGCGTACAAACAAGCGACGGAAGCTTCGTCGTTACCGACGAGGTCGTTTGGCACGATGATTCGCAGTAAGATCTTTGCGAGAACTGGAGTGCGCCCCTGCTTTGTGGGAGGGGAGGGACGGCAACGAACGAAGAGCAAGGCACTGATAGATCTTGTTAAATTCACGAGCCAACCTCTTGGCTCGTGCTCGAATAATTGTTAACCGTAATGTTCCTGCCTCCGTGGATGCTCGAATTAAAGACTTAGAGTCTTCTTGTTTGCCAAATTGGTGTAATTAGTCCTGGGTGCAACAATTACCCCGATTATTCTGATCAAATTGACCTATATACACACTACTATACCATTACACGTACTATACACTGTTTTTCTTATTGTCTTAAAATCGATACAACTCTCGCGATTTCGCTTGTAATTTATTTCATCCATCCCCACCGTGTTTCACGGTGAATTGAGTTTTTGTCGAGTTTCTTTCGAACGAAGTCGTTCACGCAACTCCTGTTTCATCGGTCGTCGCTGACGTTAAGATTCGACGTCTTTTCGACGAATCGCGCTTTGACCGTATCAACCACGGCGAAAAAGGAACAAAGCTCGTGCGGAAAGGATATAATGGGGAATAGTCCTTGAACCGTTCGAATAATAAACGGAAGGATGCTGATTCGCCGAGGGGTGTGTCCCGCGCGACGATTCATTTATAAATAGCCGACGACCCAACCCGCCGGTCCGGAGAGAGGCCAACGCTGATTGCGAACATCCCACGTCTATTTGTACAGCTTAACCGAAGCGAAACACAGGCCGAATATCCCTTTAAAGGATTACATCTGTATGGCGCTTAGTAACGGACGCATCCGATTCATTTATATCTGTCAGAGGATAAGGGGAGCTATTTAAATCAATCAAACACGGCTCCGCGTTCGGATATGCGGTCGCATATCCGCAGGTATTAATCGACAATGTGCAACGGGAGCGGACGCGTACTGTGAAATTGAGGCGATAGGAAGATGAACGAGGAAGGTATGTGAATATTCTTGAGGCAAAGTCTTTGCGCTGAAACAGTTCTCTATAAATGGCAGAGAAAGGCTGATTAGCATATACGTATGTAGCTTAGATAGACTTTTTATGGAATTAATTTTAGGATCGTCTTTAGAAATTAGAATTACAGAATTAACGAAGGTGATTGTAAGTAATTAATGCGTGGTAAGTACCATGACATGTAACAATAAGAAAAAAGATCCTTATAATTCCTACATTAAGATTTTTGAATACATAATTTCTTTAGCAAAGGAAATATTTTTCTCGCTTGTTAAAGAAATTAATTGAGCACGTGTATTAAGTGTATAATATAGAATACACCGTGACTTATTAGCATATTGAAAAATTGTACATATTGTGACTACAACATTTCTATCAAAGATTGATTAGGCGTAATTAAAATTAATAGTCAATTATTTTTCCGATGAAGAAGGTAGAAATGTCAAGTCTGTCGATTCGAATTGGCATTCAAAAGAAGACAACTTTCGCTTTTATTTCTGCTTCCATCTCTTCCAACGTTACGTTTAATTTAAGGCTATTCATTTTCCTTTATCTCGGAGTATATCTTGCTATATTTGCTGAATAATTACTGTCATTATCAATCGTAAATGTACTGTGTTTTTAACTATGTAAAAATGGAGAAACTATACGTTTGCTTATTATACTATATTTCTATTCACTACACGTATATTTGTTTAAATTATGTTATTACTATTATTACTGTCATTATTATCATTACCATTATCCTCTTTTTAACCTTACAAGTTCCAACAAGCATAAATTGGTTTGTTTTTTAGCCGAACAAATAAATATCCCCTTGCTCGGTAAACATTCATTCTCTAATCTAAATATATCGAACATAGATGGCAATAATTGTAGTCGATTTTTCTTAAATTTTTTTCGCATATTTATTTACACATGAATTTCAATTTTACTCCGAAAAGATGGATTTCAGAATTCACACTTTCTGTTTTCCTCGATAAATACCGGAAGCCATTAATGTCTCAGACACTTACCTTCCAACAGCCTGAATAACACAATCAAGATTTACCTCTCCTCTACAATCATATATCAAACGAATCTAAACTTTCTTCGCCGTACCAAGAACCAAACTCTTCGACGTTGAGTGTTTACCGATCTTCCAGAACGCTATCAATTAACCGAGAATCGAGCACGTTTGCTTGTTGGCGAAACGTCTGTCCGCTGAATTCTTTGCGATATCGTCGCACGCAGGAGGGAGAGACAGCAAAGACGGTCCTCATCCCCCGAGTGTCGGTGTGCTCGCGTTCCCGCTAGCACGCTCCATACTGCCTTATATGTATAGATTCATCCTATCCGCGGTCTCTGTTTCTCTCTATCCACGGCGAAACACGGCTATCGGGGATTTCGTCGAAGCCCCGGCTTCCCGATATGTATACACGCAGATTGCAGAAACTCGGAGAAACTTATGCGGGAGAGAGCGATCGTTACCCAGGAGGCACACGGGGAACGGAAGCCGTAATCCCGGGGCACGGGCGCGCGCGGCTGTTTGTTCTATACGTAAGATCTGCGCGGCGCGCTCTGTGTATCTTGGCCCGCCGATATCTCCTCAGTCAGCCAGGAATATTTAGTCAGATGAGGAGACTCGAACAAACGCCTCTAAGGCTTTCTATTAAGACGACTCTTTGATGTGAGCTACCGTGTACGCCGCTTTGGTCCCAGCCTCTCTCCTCCAACTCGTCCCATTCCTCGTGCTCCTCTCTCGCACTTCTTGCTCCCTCTGTCCCTCGGTTTCTACCTCTCTTTCCTCGACACGACACGGGCTGTCCCTCTTTCACCCGGGTCTTCGAATCCCTCCTGTTTCCCAGCCGCTCTCTTCTCCACCGCCCCAAATCTCCCACCATCGGCTACGCGAACCGAGACACATACCCACCTACGGACTAAAAAGGGGTTCTTCTCCCTTCCTCTTCCTCCCTTGTTCCCTTTCTCTCTGTGTATATTCGTTGGTCCACGCGTAGCTTCGTATCGTTTCGACGTTGCGCCACTCCCTCCCGCTATTTGTTTCCAGTAATTCAGAAATTCGCGACTCACCCCATCGCGAACGGCGACCCTCCGTTGCTCGTCCCTTTTGCTGGCCGATCGCCGCACCGATGCTTTGACCACGGATACGCCGCTTCCTAAATTCACTCTCCTCTCATTTGTAGGGTTCCAGCTTTCGCTCCTTTTTCGCTCCCTGATTTTTTCTCGACGCACCTTTCTTATTTTCGATATTGTATTTTGTAAACGTGCCTCGGAGATAGTTGATGAGAGAGGATGAGAGGAATTTGTGGAGCTTTGATGAAGATTCCGCTGTCTGTTACTTGGTGTACTTAATAAGGGAAGGATGCTTTTTTTCTGATTCTTTGATTGGATTTGATGTTTTTGAAAAGTGAGTTAAGTGCGTTTGTTGAATGTAGATTAATAAATTGAGAATGCAATTTCAATGATACTTGTAGTTATTAGGTAGAATACTTTGAAACAGAGTAAGATGTTACATTCCAAATTGTTTTTCCTTCTTCGAATCTTTCACACCATCGTTATATCGAAAATATAACGACGTAAAATGAATTTGACAGCGTACGATTTATAAATCGTAACTTCCAATGCTTCGTACATGTGACATCAATGACATTAAATCAGTCGACATTTCACTAAATTTATGCGCTTCTATATTACAACACAAGCTCGCGCGTCCTTACGCCTCAGAGGCCTTCTTCTCAACTGCGATGATATGCAAACGCTAGCAAAGTATACCATTAAACGTCACCTCGAAACGATCTCGCAGCCCCTTACATTCGGAGTCATCCGACTGATCATTGGGATTCTAATGAGAACATTAATTTTCACGTAAATCGGAACCGGTCCCTTCGTTTTCCAGCCCTTTCGCGAGCAGCAAAGCGGGGAGACGCGGTTGCAACGGTAGAAAAGGTCGCTAGGGGCAGACCATCAGCTCGTGCTCGACCACTGGCAGCTACTTTAAATTCTGGCCGAGGCACGACGTCTTAATAAGTGCGGTTACTCCGCTGCTTTCCTCGGGGATTTTTCCGCGAGTCTGCGGTGGCGCGCATATTGCGCGCATCTAAACGAGACGAGCGGGCCTGCACGCGTAACGTTGTGCTCGCGCACGCCTGCGCCGAGCATTGTGGTCGTTGAAATGGCTTTTGTGGCCTGCCGGGCATACCAACGGTTTTCCATCAACTGAACTCTGTTAACATTGATGTCTGCGTGCATTGCGTTGCCGCCGTCGTTGCCTCGCCCGAGCTTCCTTCGAGTGATTTTCTTCTTGACATTCCGGCATTTGTGCCTCCAGGAATGCAACGGAGCACAATGTGACTATACATGTGCTATCTTCTGCTTAAAGTCGATTTTAAGACACATTTTATCACGGACAAGGAGTAACAGTAATTTACAGTGATAATAAACATAAATAATATATACAATACCAAAAATTTCGGTATTCTGTATCTTAGTAAAAATAATTTTTCAATAGGAATTATGTGAAATCTGATCTTCTATAATTTTCCGTAAGGAAATGCAAGCAATTTGATATAGGTAGATCAATAGATATCAATTAATAATTAACGCGAGAAGATGGACACGTATTTGTTAGGATTATATTTAGCAGCGTTAATATTCAGGCAATATTTTGACAGCTCTTTGAACCTGATTATAACCTACTATTATAGTTAAATACCATGACTATTTGCATGATAATGCCACGTAAGAGCATTCTAAACATCTCAAGGGACATATGTGCTGGAACAGGGATCAAAGGGTTAACGCAGTGTACACACCTCGTGAGACTTTCTGTTCAACTCCATTCAAGTACGTAATTGCAAAGTACACAGACGGAACATAACTACAAACAAATGTACAGATTACGCTGCATCTACTATGTTTTTATTTAAAATGTAATCATTACGAATAAATTAATTATTGAATTAGTTCTTTGATAATCTCCTTCTGCTATATCATTTTTCATTAAAAAAAAAGTTGCTCTTTAAAATTCTATTCTATTTAATTCTAAATCTTCTCTATAATTACTTAACCATCATACGCATATTCATATCGACGAAATCTTCTGCGGCTCACACCCACATCAATCTTAAAACTCCATTTACACCATCGTGTTCTTCAGGATTCGTCCCTCGTCCCTTCACTTGAATCCAGCTAATGTATACCTGGTATACGTTGATACTTCTCGGTTCGCAAATTCCACTCAGACTTAGTGTATTTACGACGCGAGTACACAAGCACCTACTTATACACACGTAGAGTCGAAGGAACAAGTGAACGACACGAACCAGAAAAACAGGTAGGATCGGACACGCGACCGATTCTGAAATTTGTGGATGTGTTGCAGAAATCGATTGTCGGTGTTGCGCGTAAATGGAACGCCGTGCCGCGCCGTGGATCGGGTTTCGTCAACTGGATTAACTTCAGCCACGAAACGATGCCTGATCCGGTTATAATGGCGAGCGGTGTCGGATCGAGGCTGCGATTCGCGAATAGCGTTTCTAACGTTCTTCCCTTCCCCTCCCTTCTCTTGTTTTTCAACGCCTCTCCCCTCGTCGCTAGACAACTAGAACAAGTGGAAACGCTTCGATTTACGCAAGCTGTCAAACCCAGGATACTTGTCGTCCGAGTTATTGCAAAGGTGCTTGGTTTTAATTAGCAGAGAAAATTGCGTAAAACGATGGAATGTTTTGGAACTCGAATTGCTACTTGTACTGTGATTTGTAGGTTTTTTTTTTCTAATTAAGTCATTAATTTTTCAGCTACTTGTAAGTGTATTCCGACATAACATATGGCGCTAAATGACTCAATAATGTTCAATTAGATCTACAGGACGATCCTTCTAATATCAGAAACTTTCAAATTTTCAATTTATTTAATGTATAAAAATATACATTGTCTATGACAATACTGAATGTTCGGTCACTGATGATACAATAGAATAGAGGGTGATTGTACGTGAAAAGTAAATCAAAGATATAGAATTAATTCTTTTCTTACGACACTTTGTTTCGAAAAAAATCGAATTTGAAAATTTGACAAGTATAGTTAAACTAGGATAGTTCTCGCTGAGCAGGAATAAATAATCGACAGGAGGTTAAACCGTACGTGAAAATAATTGAAATAAAATTTCTTCGTGAGTCGCTTCGCCTTTGAGAAACATAAATCTAAAAATGTACCATACGTATACACTAGACTTGTTCTTAACTAAACACGTTTAAACTTTATTTTCTCTCACATAAGACCTTTAATGGTAAAAATTTAATTTACATTTCTTACTTATTTTCCCATGTAGAATAACCTCCTACTGATTGTTCACTCATACCTAGTCGGTACTTAACCAAGTTTAAGTGTACTCGTCAAACTTTCAAACACGATTTTCTCAGAAACTAAGCGATATATGAAAAAAGTTCAGTCTACATTTTCGACTAATTTTTTCACGAAGAATCATCCCTTACCGGGCTGTACCGCCAGTTACAGAACACCCTGTATATCAATGTCTTTATTTTCCCTTCATTCTACAAACACAGATGCAAAACAGTAGATACAAAACTGCACAAATGATACATCTCCATTCGCAGTTTGCATTCCTCTGTGCGAACAAAAGCTTCCACGAGCAAAATGCATCAATCCAAAAAGCAGTCGGGACAGTGGCTGGGGCCGAATCTGTACACCGTATCGCTTCCAAGCATCGTGTACCTCCATTCGTCGACAATTAACCATTCAGTCAGCGAAGTACTCGCGATAACCCTTGGCAAGGTTTCCACGAAGGGCATCCACCGTCGTCGGTGATCTCCAGCACGTGGATGCCAGTCGTTACGCAACTCTCCGTCTCGTTCGCCGGTACAGCGTCGACGCGACCATCTGACACTGGCAAGCTCGTGCGCACCGTGAATCGGAAATAACCAGCGTGTACTTCTCTGGCCACTAGGCATTATCTTCGTTAGGCATCCGTCCTCGATTTCGGTGATTTGTTCCCTAGTCGAGTTCGATTTATCCGTATTCGAGAAGCGTATAATTCAACTGGTTCTCAAAGTTACGGTTGAAGTATGTACAGTGCTGTGAGTAATTATAAATTCAATCCTGTTTTTAGATTTTTCATAATATTAAAACAAGAATTGACGTATATTTGAAATATTGAATATAAAACAAAACTAAAGGTGCAACAAACAAAAATCTTCTTCTTTTGAAGTTTGTTAATAATTAAATTTTCTCTTAAGATTGTGTCTTTGGCTATGGGAAAATATAAAGTCATTGTTAATGTTGTTACGTCTTCGTTAAATAGTTAGTGGATTTTCATTTGTTTTTGATTAATTTTTTAGCTATACTATTAGCTAATTTATTTAAATTTCGTTTTAAATATTCGCCATCGCGGATTTTATTTTTTATTTTTTTCTTAAATTTAACGATACTTTCTATAGGTGACTTCTCCTGATTGTAAACTGTTTTTCGCTAGAATTCACCATAGATTCTCGATCGGATTCAGATCGGGATTCATTGTTGGTCATGATAATAATTCTTTTCGAA